>NC_142202.1:19148756-19448756 GCF_049639895.1 Pseudopodoces humilis
AGAATGGCTAATAAAAATTAATCAGTATGTTCTCCTCCTGTAAAGGAGGAACTCATACCTCATTTAAGTGTGCCAAACACTGTGTGAATGCTGTTCCTCTCACTTTGTGTCGTTCCTCTAATTATTCCAATTGGTCCTAGATCAGTTCCTGCTTATTCAAAGACTGTGCCTCCTGTCAGGTCCAGACCACTTCTGAATCATTTCTGAACTTGCCTTCATGCTGTATGTGTGGCAGTTCTCTTGTAAAAGCCGCTCTTGTCTTTGGTAGGAAGGAATAGGTTGGATGATCAAAATTTTCCCTTTTGTACAGAACCAGGGAGGAGCTGAATAACCGCTTAATGCTGTGAATTTAGACAATACATTGGTGAATGAAAACTCATGGACAGATAAAACACATAAAAATGCCTGTCCATGATGTGCTGTGGCATCAAGTAGTTACAGCACAGAACAGGGGAAAAATCAAATTTCTTTTACACTGGTATAAAACCATTTTAACTGTAATATTCAATAGTGCATAGGAGATACTATTCTGTATTTCCAAGGAAATTTGTTCTTGAAAGTGTTTTTAAAAACTCCTATTAGATTTAAAAACATCTAATTAGTTTTCCCTAGTATTATAGGAAACTCCAAAGTTTCCAAATGTCTTTGAAAAGAAAAACATTTTGATATAAAACTTAGGGATTACAAACATTAAGTTTTTCTGTCTAGACTGTCTTTAAAGCCTCCAAGATACTGTATACCTGCCTCAGCTTCTGAGGATTTTCTTACATTTGATGTGGCAATGAAGATTTGGGGGTTTAAACCACTGACATATCTGCTTTCTTTATTAAATATGTCAGCATCCTTTTATGATTTGTGAAGCCAATATTTGTTCTTACCTACACAGAACCCTACTACTGTCCCCAGATGCCGGTGGAAGAATTTGACTCTTTTACTCTGTGAATTGAAGACAAACAGAGGAGGAGAGATAACCCAAATCTTAGAATTAAATTTGAATGTCCATGATGTTTGAATATTCATAGCTAAGTCCTGCACTTCTCCCCTCCCTTTAAAATCGGTACAGATGCTTTCTGATATTTAATTCTCTTCAGCCATAAATATTTGGAGCTTGTCTTACCCATTTTTAGGATGAAGAATCCTATATTACTCCAGAGCCAGCAGAAAATTTTAGAAAGGACAAAAACAGGTAAAAATTTTAATTTTTACTTACTGAAATAACAACACATCTTTGGGGGATGTTTCTGCTTTTTATCAGTATGTTCTCAAATTATACACAAGACTCAATAACTACCTTTCCCTGACCTCCTTTTCCTCATAAAGAAAAGGTGCACAATAAAAAGGTGTCACACTACCTTTTTAATACAGTCCTCATACTCATCTGAATTCTGCATAATGTGCACAAAGATGTGTGGTATTTCCTCTATGCCACTTCACGGTCCATGTATACACACCCACGCACAGAGTGTTTTTTCATACCAGCATAAAGCCCTTAAATTCAATCTTCAATTGCCTAAACAATTTCAAAAGTTCCTCAGTGAAATATTTAAAATTCATGTCAAATTCATGAAATTGTTACAGCTGGGAAAATAAGAAAAAGTTAAAGCAGAAATGAAAAAACTCAAAAGGTATAACGTTTCATTTTCATCTTTGGGAGAACATACTTCTTCTGAAATATTTAATTTTAAAGTAATTTTATAAAAATATTAAAGACCTCCCAATAAGAATCAAATTCAATGTCAGATAAAAGAACCAGTGTGTCCCACTGTAATGCTAGGACAAGACTCTGCTAACCATTCTGTTTTTCCACACGAATATTTGCTTTTCAGCAAAAGGCACAGATACAGATATCACAGTGGGCAACAGCCTACTTCAGTACCCAAATCAAAAAAGCTAAACTTCCCTGTGCAAGGCTGCTTTAAACCTCTTTTGTCTGTCATGCCAGTACAGTCTGCTTCCTTCTGACCCAGAATGACAGGAGCATCTGCAGGAGAAGGAAAGACATACGTCTGCCTGCCACCGTGCACCCACAGCCTGGCAGGAGACGGCAACACATATTCCAGGCCTGTGGCTTCCATTTTTATTTCAGCTGTTCCAAGAATTCTTCACCACAGAAAAGCAACAGGATTTAAACAGATTTATTTATTTTGGCAATTGTCTACATTGGACTAATAGGTTTTTTTAAAACCTTTATATTTTCAAGGGTGCAATGCATCACCAAAGTTTTCATACCTGGTTGTCATACTATGAATAATCCCTAGGTTGTGCCAGTTATTTTTTTTTCCTTTGTTGATGAAATATAGTGTTTGTCATGCACTAAGATAGATTTCTGAGAATGATTTGAAAACCTACCATGTCAACTTTCTATTTAGATTTCCCAATTCTCCCCATGTCCTACATAATATCTATAATATCTCAAAGTGGAAGAAATGAGTAAAAAATTTTAATTTTAGTTTTTCCCCACTTTCTTACCAAAATATGAGGTTTCTTTGCACTACGAATTTAACTAAAATAAATGAAAAGTCATTTCCTTGAGACCATTGAGATATTACTCTTCCAATATTTTAGCATTTTGTGTATAATTTTTGCTTAATTTGCATGTGAGAAATTAAATAAAGAGTGAAACAATGGATTATTATCTGTCAATGCATATTTTTTCAAGAAAACTGTGACTGTTCAGCACTGACTAAAGCTCAAGTTGTTTCATCAAATTACTGGTCTCTGCATTGTGTAATTATAAATCAATTAACATAATAAAAACAATTCATAGATCTTAAATAAAATGTCAATTTCATGACTAGTTGTTGAATAGTAATTCAGGCACCAGGAAGCTGATAGTGAATCTGGGAATTTGATAGATGCCTTCTCAGTCTGTATTTCATGAAAGCCTCAAAAGACCTTGAACAGTTCCATAAATCTGGATGCCAATTCTTCTATTTGAATTGATTTCAAGGAGTTGTTCATAGGTTTACTCTCAAAAAATAGCCACTGGAATTTTTTGTTAAATGTGATTAGAATATATGACTTGCCCTCTTAATTTCACACTCCTAAATCCAGTTAAACATAAAGCAAAATTCCAAACAATATTTCTCAGAAATCTCACATTGTCTACAAGTGCCAGTACTACTCCCATTTCTGTCAACTTTGCTTCTGAATTAGCTGGCATTTAAAATCACAACATTACAATTATTGCAATATTGTATGTCTGATTCAATTGAAGTACTGGACACACTGGTAGATTATTTCTTCCCTATTCTATTCCTTTTGTTTATTTTCTCTTTAGGGTACACAGGTGGAGAGTACAAATATCCTTTATTATCTCCTCCACTTTTTATTGCTTCTCTTCAACTGCCTGATATGTGAGACTTCCACTTTTGCTTTATATTCCCACTTACATTTATTCAGCTTCACATGGAAAAGAAAACTCCCAGAAACTCTTCAATAAACTGCCAAGGAAAGAGCTGTTAATCATTCAGCATAATTATAAAAAATACAGGACTATATGTTATGTATAGTTACACTTCAACTATATGAAGGTTATCCTAAATGTAGCTGTTGTCACCATTAAGACTTTTCCTTGGTATGGGAAAGGTCTTTCTCACTCCCAAGGATGAGAAACCGAAATGTCTAAATACATAAATATGCACTTTTCAAGGGGACAAACCTTGTATTCTTCAAAGGTGTTCCGGAGCTCAAAGACCATCCAGAATCCAATCTACTTACTTACAAGGATATTAACCCACCTGTTTGCAAAACTGTACCTCTGAATTTTACAACTGAAGGTCAGATTCATTGATAAACTCTGTCTAAAATAAAGCTAATGATTATTGTTAATAAGTTAGGGGTACTTCAATATTTCTTTTCATCTATGTTTACTATCATGTTAAATTAAAGATTGATACATTGCTAGGAGATAGTCCTAATATTTTTTTTATGGAAATGGAAAGAGAAAAGTTCCAGGGCAATGCAATGGATCTATACATAAACTGCTTCATAAAGTAGAAAATTATCATATTAACAATTCTTGTGAATGCCAGTCTTGGATACAAATCTGCTAGTCTGTGGCCTTACATCAAATCACTGAACATATCATGATTTACAAATTCTGTTTATACCAAGAAATAGTGTCATCTCTACTTTAAAAATAATTTAATCAGCCTGGTATAATGCACCACATGGATGTTAGTATATTATTTTTCAAGTGACTTTTATAACAATGTAACCTCTTCCAAACCACAATAAGATTCTGAAGAGATTTTTGTATTAGTTTTAATAAAGTGGTTTAATTAACTCTATCAGTTTAAATAATACACTTCTACCTGTAAATCTGCCCTCAGTTTTTATGTTCATAGAGAGGGGATGATAATACTTACTTCCCCTATTCTTGTGCGAATAATATTTTACTTGTTAGTATCAAGAAAAAGACACCCAGAAAAATGCAACCTCTTTTACTACAAGCCTCCAACAAGGCAATCAACACAAAACAATCAAAATTTCACTGGAGGTAAAAGATGGAATCCTGTTTCCTATGTGAATGTGAGTTGGGATGAAAATACATGAGGCCAAAGAGAAAGGATTGGTATTTGATGAGATTCGGCATGAGCAAAGTCTTGGAAACTTTTCCCTATATTTGTGCAATGACACAGAAATTATACATAGTATAATAACTCCTTAAAAAATATTATTTTGTTGCTTTCCAAAACTTAACACAGAGAAAATTGCCTTGTGCTATGTCCCACAGACATTTCAATGCAGTTTCTCCTTAAGAGTGAAGATCTTCTGATAAAAGGCAAAGGACAGACAGTGACTACAGCAGCACACTGGTAGATATTCAACATTTGTTCCTAGACAGCACTTCAGAATTCTTGAATACTTGAGCTAAATCTCTGTTTTGTTGTTCCTTTTGTACTGTTTTTTGTTCCTCTTATTCTTTTCGCTGTACTGGTTCCCAAACAACAGTCCAATCTAAAGAAACCCAACTCACAATTGAAACCATTTTCATCAGTAGCTTATATTCATTAAAATCCGTGTATTTTAGACAACTACACTGAATTACTTGGAGGTTCTCCCTAACCTGTATAGTTTGGCATAAAAAGGTTTAGTGCTGCTTCATCTTTCTGCAAAACCCCTCCCATTTTACAGAGTAATGTCTATGGGTCATGTTCAGAAGGCGCCCAGATAACCCTAAGGGAGAATTTATTTGTATTTGTCATCAATTTTCTCAGCACATGCACTGGAAAGAGTTAAACCTAGAACTAGGTATATATTGGAGGTCCAAGAACCTACTGTGGCTGCATTATGGAATTCCTCTATGACTTTTGTAAGTCATTTTATGTCTGCCTAATAGGTTCCCCAACTGCAAAATGGGATAAATTCCACTTGCTTTTTCTTGTAGTCTGCAAGGATGAAAAATATTGCATAGGAGTTAAAATATTCTTACAAGTGACAAAGAATGTATCTAAAGGAAAAGGCGTCTGTCTGACCCTCCTTAGCTTGTTTGGAGTAGTTTAAACCCACAGGAGTTATTTTGGCATTTTTACAGAGTTATTGCTGATTTATCACATCATAAGCAGTCAGAGTTGTGCTCACTGGATGTGTGTTGATGTAATTAACAGCCTGCAAGAAAGCAAGGCTTGCAAAGCTCAGGTTCACCAGGATGTAAAGATATGCACATTTTAGCATAGTGGAGAAAATTAGACAAAAAAAAAAAAAGTTTGATGATGTAACATCAGCTCAAATTAAATTAATTCCTGGGGAATATATTTTGGATAAAGATCAAATAAATCCCTTTGGATGGAAAGCTTGAAATAAGGCTTTGTTGAACATCATTAGTGGAACACCTTCTCTCTGCACTGATTACGCTCATTGACCACGAGCAAGAAGGTTGCCCAGCAAGCTAGTTCTCTTCTTTTTTTATTTCAAGCATGTCTTGTTTGAAAGGGATAATTGTGCCCAGCAGATCTTGTTTCTAACGCTTCTTATATATAGTGAAATACAGTAATTTAACAGCTTGCTGGGGGAACAAGAATTTGTTCCAGTTCCTGATTTAAATGTTTATGCTAATTGCTATTTATTGGCTCAGATGCAAATGATAGGTTGGCCAAAGTGAAATTTTATGACGAGCAAACTCCCCCCTTTTGTGCAAATTGAAAAAGTGAAACAAGAAGAGGATGAAATGAGCCGAAGATGGTCTTAATGGCTGCTTTTTAATGGGGAAGATAAAATTAAGACTGATTTACGTGGCCAACTCCCCTGTTTTCTCTTATCAGCTCATTTGGCAGGAAAAATGGAAAAGTAATTGTTCCTCTTTCAATGTGGGCCTCAAACCATTATTTATTGGCTGAAATTAATCGCTGTTTATCCTTCATTCACGTGGAAACCGCTCTATCAGCATTATGAACCCCAGCAACTCAACTAGTCCCTTGCAATTTAGCCAACAGCAAGCACAGATCCTGATGAGCCGTGCCTTAATTTTCTGGGCTGTGGGAGTTAATGAAGACTCCTTTCTTAGGTGGACATATTTGTATTTCTACGACATTAATAATAAAGGTCTGCACTTTCTTTTCTGCAGCATGTAAACTTTTTTTTCTTTTTTTTTTAATAGAGAAAAAAATAATAGAGTATTCATAAAGCTGGGCAGGGTTGAAAGAAAAGACAGAGAGAAGACTGACATTTCCTTGTACAGGAAAGCTCTTTGGGAATGGAATAATGTAATATGCAACTCTTTGATCCCCTGTTATGGAGTGTGTAATGTGATTGTAATGCTTTGCTGCTGATCAGTGCTTTTATTTAGTCTTTCCTCCTTATGTTTTATCTTTGTTCCATTCACCTTCCGGCTTGGTAAGTTCACCGTGCCGGCTGCCCGTGCATTTAATGCCAAAAGGGAACTATGCAGCTGGGACAGCTACAGCTGCATCTTACCTAATTCTGCCTAAGGGGGCCAACTGGTGCTGGCAACAAGCATTTCAGGCAGGAGTCCTTTCCTGATTCTCTTTTTGAGATGGTGCAAAACATCACCCCATTCTCCATTCCACATAGCCAGGAGGAGAGTGAAAATGCTTACCTTTCCTTTGCTGCCTTTTTTTTTCCCCAGCCCCAGAAAGCCCTTGGAAATGAGATGCCAAATTTCAGTAGCAGTAGCAGCTGCTGCCATCTAAATATCAGCAATAAGCAAATACAGTTTACATTGTAATAGAATGAAAAAAGGGTTATTAAGCAGACACATAGGACTGTCCTGCTGGCTGAAGCCTAAGGTGTGTCTGGTCTACTGCTCTGCCTGCCAGTGCAGAGGAAAAATAAGAAGGTGTGAAGTGGTCTTGTTTGCTGCCTTCAACTAAGAGCCAAGTTGATTTCTAAGTGTTCAAGATGGGCTGAAACCCCAAAGCACAAGTTTTAAAGGATTTAAGACCAGCAAAAACAGCAGTGGATGAGAAATATCTGAAGATCACTGTGCAGGAGCATACACACACTTTAATATATGCTGGTGTTCAAAGGGTATCCTAATCCTCCCCTTCACAGGACCTAAGAATGAAGTAAAATTGAGCAAATTTTAAGTAAAGCAATGTGTGCTGCAATTTAGGCTTTAGCAATCTGTTTTACAATAAGATATACTCATGTTGTCTTTCTTCATTAATGTTATGAGGGAGATCACTGGACACACTCATATTTGCCTTTGGCTTGATCTAAAATTGCACTGAAAGTCAATAGACATTTTTCTACTGATTTACCTGTGTTTTGGACCTGCTCCAAGATCTGTACATCACCATTTTATAAAGGGCAGAGGCAGTGAATTTGTCTCAGGTTTGTAAACCCAGTAATGAGTTTCCAGATGTGACTTATGTACAGCTCACTTCTTGGAGAGAGGGCAGGAATCTGTGTGAGGAATGTGTGTGAGACTGATATTGGTATCAAAAGCAATAAAAATCTTTTATTAACAATTTGCCAGTGAACTTTTATTCCCTCACCAGTATATGGTTAGAAACGTTAAGGGAATACAAGCTTAACTTTCCAGTTAAAAAGGAAATGTAAATGCTTTTAAATTATGTATATAACAGATAAGGAAGGGGTTCCCATACTTTTGGGTGAAATTATCTGTGCACATAGCCCCACACAGGCTTAAAATATGTATTCTATAGCAGCTTAAACAAAGGCAAAGTGTTCTTGCAAACTCTGGTGTAGAAGAGAAATAGTATTTATATTAATAAACTCCTTAGTCTACATCACACTTTGTAAGCCTGGTATTCCCTCATGGGGACCAGATATCATCTGGGCCTCAGTTATTTGTTCAAGACCCAGTTGTCCTGGTTCAGTTTTCATCCTTATGGCTGGGAAAGTTTCCTTAGAGTGAAGGACAAAGCTATCCTTCACCAATGACCTCTTGGCACATGCTGTACAGGCAGAGCCAATACATACGTTCGGTTGTGATAAAAGACAAAAGGGGTGGATCGAAGCCCCTCACTTTGTCTCCTGAGGTAAGCTACAAGATGTTACTGCCTGAGGATGGTGTTTAGTTATATATTCACATGTACCAAGATAAGAAAATAACAGTTCAAAAATGTAATTTTGGAAATGCTCCTTTTGGGTGCTGCACTGTCACTAGCACAAATAAGAAGGTTTTTACATTTTGTTGCTTATCTAAACTATGGCCTTGATTCTACTTCTAGTTACTTCAGTAGGAGTTTTGCCATAAACCTGACTGTGGTTCTATGTGTTAGAACATACCACTTTCTTCTCTATTTAAAGACAAGCTGAGTCCTGGAGCTGGATTATAATTATACTTTCATCCAAATGTCTGAAATTAATTGCCAAAATAGGGCACATATTCCTGTGCATAAAAGCTCCATTCAAAGTCTTGAATTTCAGAGTTATTGACCATAGAGTAAGAAACAGTACATGCAGTGTGTGTGCTCAGCTCATACCCTCTGCCTCAAGTGCAGGTTTACATGTCTTATGTCACCAGTAAATTGAGTCCAAGCTCCTGAGAAAACTTTGAAAGATATTTCTACACCTAGAATTCAGCTCCACTTTTTGAAGCTGTCAGAAGATTATCATAGCACAAAGCAGTGTATATGCTGAGGCAAATTATTTCATTCTTCCTCTTTTAAAAAAAGACAAGTGGGATATATTAAGTATATATTTTTATTTTTCAGAAGTGTTTCTTGCTTGTTTTGTGCTGTCAGGGAGTTCAGCATGCTTGGAGAATTTCAGTGAAAAGGAAAAGCTGATCTTTCACTGTCCAGTAGACTTAAGACCAGATATCAGTGCCAAGGTGAGTTCTTGTCTGCTAATAATCATTCTTGCCATTGCAGTAATATACTTTCTTACTCTGTCATCCAAAGTACTGTGGCTTTAAGAACAAAAGATGTGGAAAACAACAGATCTGTTTAACTTTACTTTGACTTTGCCAGTTTTTCAGCTATGTCATTAAATGTCATTAAATGCAACAAAGTTGAAGGTAACAGAGGACCCAGAACTTTTTCAGTGGTAAAAAGATTTTTTAATATTATTTTTATGATTAAAATGTTAAAATGATATAAGATTGTTCCTATCCACTTAAGATTATTCTCATTAGTTTTCATAATTTTTAGAGTCCACTTAAGTAATTTATGGAAGGGCCTTTAATGCAGCTGTAGCAATAATTGAATCCTCTTTGGCCTTGCTGACCATAGTGCTTTCCACCTAAATTTTATAATTGATACTGAATACACTCAGATGTCACAGCTGTGAGGTGCAAGAGCCTTAAAGAGATCTGGTACTGTATTCCATTTTATTTTATTTATACTCTACAGAGATGATAAGTATTTAGGGAATACAACTTAATTACGCAAGAAGTTGTGTGGAGGAGCTCACACCAAAATATATCCTCAGCAGAAAAAGGTCTTTTTAGGACAATGCAGAGTATTCATATGGCAAGCTACTTGGGGACAGGAAAGCACTGCTACATGTCCAGTGGCTGACTCTTATTGATGGTTTCAACAGGAGCTCTGCTTTAGATTGGCTGAGATATACATATCTATATATAATCTATCTATATATGTGAATATCTGTTTAGCTTAAAGTGTTTACATGATTTAGGATATACTTTCATTCTTTGAAGGGGGTTTAAGATATGGACACTCAAACAAATGTATCTTGGGCTAGGTCCAGAGCAGCCAAATAGAGCATAAAAGGGCCAGCAAACACCAACGCTTCTGTGTCTAAGATCTGGGAAATTCCCCAGGCTCTGTTTTACTGTTGAAGTGGATCCAAATTGCAAGTAACATTTCTGGCTCCCTTCGGAATCTGATGCTGATCCTCTGTTGCTTCTCACCTTGTGCTATCACCCAATCTGTACAAAGTGAGTGCAAAACACCACAGGCTCCAGTTTGAAATTTACTTCAGTGCAGATATATCAGCTCATACCACCAGAGATAGTGGTCCTACTTCTGATTTGGCAGCTTTTTAATCTCACTTTGCACTGGAGAAATATGTACAGTCCACAATAAGGGGAAAATATAGTACTTCAGATGTATTTGATGGTCAAATAATTTCATTTCAGGTCCCCACCCATCAAAACAACTGCAATAATATTTTCCTCACAGGAGTCTTGAGGAAAGCCTTGCCTTTCAGCTTAATTTCTAACTCATTTGAGAATCACAAACTGTCTGGTCTTTGCTAGGATTTTGTCAGCTCTTTATCCCAAGATAATGAACCCAAGATAAACCCACCTTCTTCCATTAATATGACAAGGGAGAAAGACAACCAAATACATTCCACAAATCTCTACCATCCTGGTTTCTGAAGGCAGAGTTGCCCTAATTTAGACAGCTGAAGCTGTACTTCTGGAGGAGATGAGGGAGGGACAAAGTAGAAAATAATTTAAATACTTTGAGGTTTTTTTTCTGCTTTGAGGTACTGAAGAGTGCCAGGATCAGCTATCCATGCATTTTGGCTGATTGCTTCTGAATTGGCATCTGAAATAAGTTTTTAAGCAAATGTCTTGCATGCTGTGATACCCTTGTGTGAGAGACATTGAGCTCAGCCAGCACTTGCGGAGGATTGGACAAAACTTTGGGGTGGCCACCCTCACACAGCATCTCTCACTTTTAGTCCCAGGGCTAAAAGCATTTCTGACCCATTCATGCACAGTGCTCAGCTGCCTAACTGCACTGGGCCTGTTTTTTTGGGGAAGGACCTTTAGATAGCCATGACTTTCCCAACCTCAGAGTGGATCCCAGCCTCCAGGCCAGCAGGCACACTCAAGACCTGTCTTGCCATGCTGCTCTACAACTCTATAATGTTTCACTATGCTCTTCTCTATGGTCATGTCTATTCCAGTACTGGATGAAAGAAAACGTCAACTTTTTTACCACACATCTACATCCTTTGTAAACAAAGCAATCAAGAGCTGTAGTAGATATTGTGCTCTGGACCATAGTATTCACTGGAGATTATCTGATTTAGATGACTTTAAATTAAGGCTCTTCTCTCGAGCATAAACACAGCCTCCTGCCTCTTTGAAAACAGAAAGAAAGGAGGCAGGAAAAGAACAGGAATGATAACAGCAGATGTTCTGAAAGCTAAATTATGGGTTGCTAGGTAAAAAGGACCAAGACTCCCCCAAATAATTTACTCTTTTGTGAATCAAATTAGTAATTTCATAGCCTAGGTGCCCATCTGAAAGGAAAAATTCATTTATTTTGAATCAGGCATCTGATTACTTCACATGGTGTTACCTTATTCTGGTATGATGTAAAACCCTGTTACAGCACTTGCCCAGTACAGCCCATGAGCCTGTGGCTCTCTGCTGTAGCTCCCTCAGTAGCCTTCCTTCCAGCGCAAGGAGTCCTACTTGGTTCAGGCATTCCTATTGCAAGCACACAACAAACCTTTTTCAGCCTTGTTACTGTTTTTTGTATATTTTTGGCCTTTAGGAGATTATTTTTCAGTACAGTGGAACTAGAAATTCATGCAATATACAGGATGAATACATTTTCAGACTAGGAACATTAATTGTACCTCATAAAGGTTGGAAAGTGTTCCCAAAGCCCAAAGATTAGTAGCTTCCAAACACCTAAAATGATACTGCTGCTTTTTTTTGCCTATGACAGAGAAGTTTTGTGTATAATCAGAATTTCTCAGATCTAAGGGAACCTCTTGCCAGCTTACACTTCTCCCCATTAAGACCTCTATGTATGAAACAAAAATCACAAGCAAACTGGCAGCTGACAGATTGGCCAGTTGATCACTACATTACAACATGGTTATGCATGCCAGTAAGAAAATGGGTCCAATGACACAATTTATGATTTCAAAATCATATAAAGCACATGTAGTCATGCATAAGTAATCCTAGAAGTTCTGTAAAGAAATATAATTATAGTGAATTATTTTATAATGGTACATAATCTGATGTTCACACAGATACTGGAAGATTTACACTAGGATTATGAAACAGATTATTTCAGTTGAAGGCTGAAAAGGGAGAGGATCTGAGAAGTTTTGGTCCAGATTGGCATATTTTTTACATTCAGCACTTTGCACAGATTTGACACTTTAGCCAGGGGCAATTTCTTTGATAAGGAAATCATCTGAATTTTTTTGGGGTGAGGAAATTTAAATATTTTTAATCGTCACTCTGGATTTATGTTCATCTAAAAATTTTAAAATGTGAATTGTTCATGTCAGTGGCTACTTAAAATGAATCAGCCTATATGAAACAAAGTGTGTTTGATCTGATGTGTAAAACTTTCAATATTTACTGTAGGTATGTAGGATCAGGATGTAGAACTAATGTACCCATCAGTGTATTGTGGTATTAAGACAGAAGAGAAACAAACAATGGGTTTTGAAGGCAAGGAGAACTTGCGTTGACATGAAAATTTATTTCAGTCTTATGTACTGAAGCCAGCAGCCAAACAGCTCATTTAAAAAATGAGCCATAAAGACCAACACTGTCAGTGGACACTGAGACAGGATTTATGGTGCCCAACAGACACTGCCTTGGAAGATGATTCCAGTGAACCTGCTTGATTACTTATGTGGCATTTCTGTTCACTGTGAGTTTCCATAAGGGTGATACAAAGCACATGGGTGTGAAAGGTAAATAACCAGGTCAACCAAATTTATTGATGGAAATGAGTCCTGCACCATTATATAGTCAATATGCCAAATTACTGAAGGTAGGCCTTATTCAGTCATCAAAACAAAATAAGTTTATCCTATAGTACCAGAATAGAAGACAATTTTTGACTAGATTTCTATCAGGGAAAAGCATTTCTCAATTCTTTTTTTTCTCCCACAAAATCACAACTACAAATGTAGGTATTCTGAAGTAGGTACACTAAGATTAGCTCAAGTGTTAAACTGTGAATATTGCTCTAGCTCTTATTTCAAAGCCAGGCATGGAGGAGAAAGGATATAGATCCTATGAATATCTATCAATTGCCACATTTTAGTGTCAGCAAGTGATAGACAATTTTGTCCTTCTCTTGTCCCATTTCTGTAATGTAATACACAATATACAACTCATGCTGAAGCTGTGGCATTGATGCATCTCACACATACAGTGTTTTAGTAAATCCAGACTTCCTCATTGCAATATGCTCCACTAAAGTAAAAAAAACCAAAAAAAAAAAAAACCCCAAAAAACACCAAAAAACAAAAGCCAAAACAAAAAAATAACCAAAAAAACCCAACAAAAACCAACTATGGGCCTCACTTCAAGAAAGTATTTACTCATTTTCCACATTTTATACCTTTTCATGACAGCAAAAGGAGTTTAAGTCTCCATTTACTTTAATGATACAGTGTTCATTTTTTAATATTACAACAGAAATATTCTTCTGATGTGACTTGGAAACACCTCTGAGGGTGCCTGCACTCATTGAGTCCTGTTTTGGGGAAAGTGGAGAATTAATACTTGTGGTTGTGATAACAGCATGGTGATTCTGTGATGGAGTTATTTGCCATCTAGGCATGGGCCAGAATTCACAAACTCATTTCTTATGGTTTGAAATATGTTTCTATTGCAAGAGTGTTTACTTGTAACTCTTGCAACAGAGACAGACCAGATTTCAGCAAGTTTTGGATAAGAAATTTTTCTTTAGTCTAATAGCACCTCAGAGAAATATCAAATTGACATTTCTTTGGAAGCAGATATTTCATTTTATATGTGACAACTTATCCTACAGAGGAAGAGATTTTTTAAGCCATTGTTAATTATTGTGTTCTCCTTTATTTCACATTAATATATATTTATTGCTACTTAATAATAATACTATTTTGTCCCTACATTTTCAGAAAGCACTGATCAACTTACAACTAATAGAACTCAAATGGATATAGAAAGGAGCAGACTGGCCTATAGAATTTTATGCATTTTCTGATATTTTGCTTTTCCTTTGTGCTTATTCTTTTGTATGTCATCTAGCATTTCTCGAATCCTGAGATTTTTCTGAAACTTTAGCATTCTTGCCACAAGCAAGAAAGCCACAAGCAATGTTTTGAAGATTTTATTCTGGGTCAAAGAGAATCTGCTGACAATAGGAATTCTTTGTGAGTAGACCCTGCTGAATAAGGAGTTTTGCTGGACTTTTGCTTTTATTTCACTTAAATATGCTCACAGTATGAGCATAGTGGTGTAGGATTGCTACTAGTTTGATCTCAGAAAACTTCTGAAATATGGTTCTTGCTTAGGACTTTAGTTAACAATATTTAACTAAGATCTATTTTGCATTTATTCATAAAAATCTATGTTTTTAACAATATTTATAGCCCATGAAGATAGTTTCCAGAAATGTTCATCTGATACCAATATTTCCTCTGAACAAAACATTGAAAATATCAGTTTCTGGTCTCCAAGCTCCCCAGCCGTTATTACAAGCAAACCTGTGGAGGTCAGTGTTACCTGGCACTCCTTGGTGGATCTGAGATATCTTGTAGATTTTGGTCCTGAACTTCACCACATAAGGTAATTTCTCTCAGGCAAGGGACTTCCTATAGAGATGGCACTGAAATTCCATTTAAAATTGTTCTCCTTCTCTCTCTTGTGCTTTTTGGGGACCACAACAAATGAGATAATAACTTACTTAGTCTTGAGAGTATCCATGGTTTATTATAAGCAATGGAGAATGTGAATTTGTCAGGATTTGCTTCTGATTCTGAAATCTCTCTTTTATGCAGGAGTTAGATCCAACAAATTATTTGCTCTATAATAACAAGGTGAAACAGCTTCAGCTGTGTCCAGACTTAGGCTGTTGTTGCTGGAGCATTGGTTTTTGGACACAAGATGCTTCTCCTCTGCCCCCACCCCAAAATGTTCACAATCATTTTCTCAGGCTGGTGTAATACCCTGAGATTATTCAGGGAAAATGGACTTCAGGGACTCAGCAAAAATTAATGGTTTTAAACATCACCAAAGTTTTCCCAATCCAGTTCACAGTGGGGTTTTTGTGGTGGTTTGGTTTTGTTTTGTTTTTTTTTTGTTAGTTAGTTAGTTTGTATGTTAATGTTGTTTAAAATAGGAATGATCCAATTCCCCAAAATTACAAAATCATAGAGTAATTCTGAGGACTTATTACTGCTGCACTTGTACTGTGTTTTGTAAGTGGTGAGACCAAAATGCAGCATTGCTGGACTACTGCAATTTCTTGACAGGTCCAAGCTTTCAGGTTATTATTAAATGTCATTGCTTTAAGCTTGCTGTGGGCAAAAGGTGTCGGGGTAAATTAAGTACAACAATCTCCAAGCTTCCTCTCTCTAGACCTGTTCCTAAGTTGTTTTCTTCAACTTCTAGCACACTTGCAGGTGCTCAGAATAAGGTCCCATCCAGGAAATGAGCCTACACCCTGTATCTGCCAAAGATGTGGAGATATGCATTAGATTTTGGCTGACATCTCTATCTTGGCATGACAAATGCTAAAAGCCATTCACCCTCCCCCAAAGCAAAAACAACAACAACAAAAAAAAGGCAAGGAAAACATTAATATTGGTTAAAATGTCAGCTGAATTAAATGAGAGTGTTGTGATTTGTACCCATGAGGGGAGAAAGAAAGAACAGCAGGTATGTTAAAGGTGCAAAAAAATATTGGGTTTCACACATAGCATGTATGAGCTGACAAGTCTGCTGGCAGCTGCCTGGTCACGGGGGGCTGAAGGGATAGCAGGAAAATACAATCAGTGCTGTGGTCCAGAGAAATGGGAGAGAAAAAGACACAGAGCAGGGCAATAAATACATCTCTTGGCTTGCTGAAGCCCAAGACACTTTGGACTCAAGTCTTGGCTCACAAAATTGGGAAAGACCAAAACTCAGTTTCCAAGAGAATTAAAACAGAGTGAGAGCCCCTCTTTTCCATAGGTATTTCCTCTGACTGATCATCTGGCCCTTCCCATGTTTCCATTATAGTGGATCTGTATTGAGCTTAATGCCTAAACATACTGGGAACTGCTTAGACAAAAAGTAAAATATAAATAAAAATTTAAATGCATGATCTCTTTTATTATTATTATTATTATTATTATTATTATTATTATTATTATTATTATTATTATGATTGAACAAGAAAATCAAAACATGAAGTCTACAAAAATCAGAAAATTATCTTTCTGGTAATCAGAACTGCTAATTGAAGAAATGTATTGTTTTGGTTTTTCACAGAAAATAAATTACAGTTCAAGGAAAATCTAATTGTGAGAAAAAAATATTTAAACCTGTAACAAAAAGGTTTTTCATATCTCAATGCTGAAATAGATTGTTAAGTTATATAATCAATAGTTTCCTGGTAGTGAAGAAAAATGGATGAAGATAAATTTCAGTTTTGAATTATTGCAATATTTTCTCATAGCTTTATAAAAAGGAATTAATTTAACCAAAGTTCCATTTTCTCTGCAAAATCAACTTTAAGAGGAAATGGTCTGATTTTACACTATGTAAAGCTTTTAAACTTTTCCAGGGATCAGGTTTTGTTCCAAATTAGACTCATTGTCATCATATTCAAAGAATAATACTTTCTATAATTGTTTTAGATGGATTTCTGGATTTCTGCTGTGATTGAGGAGATAATGCTGAGTTTGTTTTTTTAATGTGTTAAAGTGCCTAGAATTTGGGATGGGCACTTAAGTGCTTTTTATTTTTCATGTAAAATGAAACAAAAAAACAGTTATAATAACATCTGCAACTCTTATGACCTGGAAGCTGTGCTCATGATGTTGTCCCTAGATGCTTTTTACTAGAGTTGGAACAAGAGAAGTCTGACATTACCAGCAGCAGATCTGTTTTGTGGGTAATTTGGGGGATGAAAGACCCCACTTCAATACATCACTTAAGCAAGCCCTTAGCTCATTACACACACTCAAGTTTAATTGACTTAGACATTTAAGCAGAACACAGTCTGTGAATAGGGCTGTATTGAATAGAGCCGCTGTTTTCTCAGACGGGAGACTGCCAATCCACACAACCAAATGAAAAATTCTGTAGTCAGGCCTGTGCCCTGTTTTTCCAGTGACTCCTAGAGACAGCCAAAGGCCTCTTAGGCTTGAGCATCCATGCCTCATCCCAGCTCCAGCAGCAATGGCCCTGCAGTGGCACTGAAGATGGGTGTTATACCTACTTGCAGGTGTCATTTCTGAAAGAAATCAGAAAAGATGGGTCTTAGGTAACAGGTTAAAATAACTTGCTGGTGGTTGTGGGGAGCCAGTCTTCCTCCTGCTGTTTTCTGTGCCAATTTTCTGTAACCTTCTTAAGAGCAAACACTCAGAAAATGCAGGGTAAAGTCAGGTGCTCAGTTTGGGCAGCCTCCCAGCTGCACCTGCCTTCACAAGCACAGGCACAGTATTGCTGTTTCAGCTAATGACTTCATTCTTTAGATCACTATGATATCACAGATAGGGGTTTTAGCAGATTTGAATTCTGTTGAAATCTTTACACTTATTCCACCTTTATACTGAATGCCAGAGAAGCTCCAGTTAATCTTCTTTAAGGCCCTATTCGCTTAATGGAAACGCTTAGCTGCATAATTGCTTTGAGCCTATTGCTATTCCAAAAGGAAAATATAATAATCTAATGGT
This sequence comes from Pseudopodoces humilis, assembly GCF_049639895.1. Taxonomy (NCBI): domain Eukaryota; kingdom Metazoa; phylum Chordata; class Aves; order Passeriformes; family Paridae; genus Pseudopodoces; species Pseudopodoces humilis. The sequence goes on from NC_142202.1 coordinate 19,166,799, forward strand.
ATTGTCTCTATAAGCGAATGAGAATTTCAGGAGTGGATGTTGGTGCCACCCATGTGATCCGGAGAGGTTAATGCAGTTAAAGTTATTTCACAGTCCATTAAGGAGCTTACGGTGACCCGTCGACCTTTGAGCCAACAACACGGAATCCATTATCATCACAACGGAGGAGCCGGGGCTCCGCCGGCTCCGCAATGGGCCCGGGAAATCCCAAGTTAGTACTTAGTCTAAAAAAATGCACTTTTCTTTCTGCTTCTTGGGTATGGCTATTAATACACCCTCCCGTAATTTGTAACATTAACATTGCTGAAGGTACAGAAAAGGACATTGAAATGAAGACATCAAAACTGCTGACTTGGTTCGGAGTATGATAATATTGGCTACATATTGAAATGGTGGATATATATAACAGGAGAGATCAAGATGAAGAAAGTCAAGGAACTCGGAAAAATTGATGATAAATTATTGAAGGTTCTGAAACTCATTTAAGCAAATAATAGCTTTACTTCACATTTTCTGATACCAAATTGCTGGTGCTTTTTTTTGTTTTGTTTTGTTTTGTTTTGTTGTTTAGAATTCTTTATATGAAGTAGATATTTGGCAGGGAAAAAAAAGGACATTGGGAATTTACTATATGCAGCATAGGTACATTTTGGTTCTGCAGATGTAGTTATTCATATTTCTTCGTCTGAAACATTATTTTTTACTTTAACTATTTTATTTACACATTAGTAACACTGAAGAAGTATTCACTAGTATATTTAATTAGTAAATTCATAATTTACTAGTTAAATTTACTTGGTAATTTAAGTATATTAAAATTAAGTATATTAAAATAAATACATCATCTTCAATGTATAAAAGAATTTTAAAAGATAATGTCAGTCACACAAAAAGCATTGATATGGGGTGCTGAGGAAGAAAAATAAATTTTTAAAATCCTGAAATTTAGCAAGAAAGTGTCACAGATTTTATTCTCAAAGTTAATGAAAATGTAATTTTCCAAGTTGCTTAAGAGAATTAATAAGAATATTGAGATGGTATGTGTGTGCAATTGTGTCCCATTTTATAAAAACAATACTGCTGAAATTCTAACAAGCTCAATAAACATTAAGCAATTTGATAGTGCAAATATCATGATTATACCGATTTTTGCTATAGTTAGAGATGAAAAGAGAATGACAAATCTTCCTAAAAGCCCTACAGGTTATTAAAGATCACAGCACTGGAAAGTTGATCAGTATCTCTGAGAGTTCAGGACCCATTTTAAACAAATAAAAATTGAGACTGCCATAAGCAAAGCCCCTCATGTCTGTGGTATGGTAGTACTGACAGAGAAAACACACATAGCTACATGCATAGCTATACCAATTTCAAGAATGCAAGACAATAACATCTTTTCATAGCTGTCAGTCAGGTCAAATAATTGGAAACAGGGTTATATCATCCTGATTACTCTAAAGAAAGAATAATGTTTAGATGATATTTTTAATGGCAGCACTTATGGTAAATTTTGTGTCTTTACTATAGAAAACCTTGAGAAAGTAGTCTGAGTTGCTCTACTATAAAACATAATTAAAACTCACGTATATCCTAATTTTCTGCATCATGTCTTTAGAGAGATTATGAAAACAATGTATATTGAGATTGGATTCTGTAGATGTGGTTGCAAAAACATAGCAGAATATTTTGTGGAATTCCAGAATGTGTGTTAACTAACTGCATAGTGTCTCTTTCACCAGTTTACTGAAAAATAAAATTAGCTAAATTACTCTATCGAATGACAGAGATAGTATCTCTCTGACTCTTTAACAAACATGAAAGGGGGGTGCAAATCTGTGGAGTGCTGTAAAGCTGTTAGGGTTTGCATCACTGCACATGTTAAAATGGCTCTTGTAAAAATATTGGGATTTTAGCATTGCAAAGGGGCAGACAGTCTGTACCTTCCTTTTTAAAGATCATTGTGGTCACCCTGTCATTAGCTAAATAATTAGTTAACTAGTGATACTGAGGGGAGAATAGCAATTTGAGTACTAAATGATAACTAGTCTTGAAAGATATTTTATGAGGTACATATTATTTTAGAAAACTGGTAAAATCATCAGGATTTACCATGAGAGGAATGCCGTACTGGTGATTTTCCTTCTATTCCTAGTCCTTATTTTTAATTCCTACAGTCAGTCACTACAGCAGTGTGCAGCTTAACTGAGCCCCAGTTTTCTCTCTCTCTCACACACACAGAGGCACTATCAAATACATTTACAGAGCAGCAATTATTGAGAAAGTAGCCAGGGTAAATGTAGGTTGGCATAATAATATAATCCAAATAATTAATCATGGGGTGTAGGATTCATTATGTCAACAAACTAGATGAAACCTCCTTGGGAGTGTGATATAAAACAATATGTAAGAATGATTTCTTTAAAGTGACAGGCAGAGATAATCAATCAAAACTCTATTCAAAAAAGCAACATATTAATAAACCTGGAATATTTGGGAGCAGGAAGTGTAGATACCGTTATTGCAAGAGAGGATACCTTTCAGAAAGTTCTTATGCAAATGGAATTAATAAATGATATTTCAAAACAAATGACATATTTTACCACATCATGTAGGAGCATAATACAGAGTATTTTTTATATATATTTAATTTTTCTTAAGGACTTGAACACTTTCCTGAAGATTATAAGAAAAAGCATAAATACTCCTAAAGGCTCTACATTTTCGAGTTGCAGTGAAAGAAGTAAATAACATTGATACACAGCTAGGAAGTCCCACCGCTGCACATGGGCAGGAAGCGGAAGCAGATTTTCCATGCAGAAATCACATCTAGGACTACAAATGTGAGGCAAAAGTTAGTAATGACTTGTTAGTGAAATAGCAAGCGAGCAGTGAAAATCTTTGGACATAAATGGAGCTCCAAAGTGAGTCTCAGCCTTCAGTAGCCAAAAATAAACCAGTTCTTGGCTGAAAGGCATAAGTGTTATTGTGAAATTGATATCCCTCCTTGGCTTATTCCCAGACAATATGTTGCCTTTCTGGGGGCTGATCAATGTGATTGATGTGATGTGTGAAATCCAGGAGGGAGCTCCCCTTTAATCAAACCCACTGTCCTCCACTGATAGGCAGCTGTGGACTAACATGTTCTTCTGCCTTGCTCTCTCTGGCTCCCCTCAGAAATTAGTACAGGCACATCAAAAAGGACGAGAGGGGAGAGAAAAACGAGCTGCAGCACAGGACATGAGAGGGCAGCAACTGAGCGGTGGATTTAGTTCTTAAAAAACTAAAAGCCCGTGACTGTCCCAGGCAGCCCCTCCCAGCTGGCTGCAGGGACAGAGAGGACGGGCTTGCTCCCAGGACAGATCCTGCCCTGGTGCTGGGTTACCCCCACATCCCTCCCCTGGCTTCCCCGCTCTGTTAGGATCGATCTGAGCTCTTTGTACTGCTTTGGGCTAGCACGAAAGTAAAATAATCAGGGATAAAAATACCTTAAAAGGTTTCTGGATATTGCTTTTCTCATTTAGACATAAGTAGCTTTGCAAAGAATTTTAAATACTGGCCCACTGCAATTTTCACATCACTGGCTTATAGTCCTTCATGTTTCTCTTCTGCTTGTACAGTGAAGGATGTGTGTGTCCTAAGGCTGCTGGTTTTTTACTTCAAGCTGCACAGTATTTTTAGCTAAATAGAAATTACAGTTAATACTTCCCTAGCATGTGGAATACATTAAATTCATTTATCATAAAAGGTTAATGTTACGGTGTATTTTTTAAAAAAAATATGTTTTTGCAGGCTTATTTTCATAATTGTAAAAATTTCAGAGATACAAATCTCATTTGGTTAACTTTTCTTACAATTTTCTGTATTATTGTAGTACTTGCATATCCGCTCTCGATGCCAAACTGTCAAATAATTATGTCATAGGCCACCAGCCAAGAAAGTCCATCCAGGCCTTCTATAGAAAATTTATGTGGTTTTAAAGTTGAACCAAGAAAAAAGAACTTTTTTTCTTTCAGAAATGGAGCGAGTAAGGGAGTTTTGCAACCTGAACGTGTTCTTGAATCCAAAGGTGGAGTAGCCAGAGTCAATATACATTGAATACCCATTAGGTGGGTAAATAAATGTTGATCTAGCAAAGGATATAAGTGCATGTTAACTTTAAGTATGCAAACAACCTTGCAGAGTCTATGTCACCAGTCACAGTCCACATGTTTTAATGTCCTACAAAAAAGAATTTACAGAGACTGATTTTTTCACTGAATTTGAGAACAGTACTCTGACATGGAAAGTGCAAAGGCTTTCTATGGTCCAGCCATGCTATTGCCAAGAGTTCTACCTGACCATCAGGTTTTATAAGTATGCCATTGCAGCCAGGAGTTGAAAGCCTGACTAAGAACCCAGCAGCATCAAACCTACAACATTAATCTGCTTTTGTTTTTTCCCATCCCTTTGTAAGTAGCACCACACTGCTATTGGGGGATCCATGAACATGCAGATAGGTATCCCTGCAAGACCCACCTTGCTCCTGTACTCTTCTGAGCACCAAAAATATATTTTTATTTGTGTCAGCATAGACCTTTCCCCGTTATATAGCAGGCAGCAATCATTTATGTACAAATGCATCATAAGAGAATTGAATATTTTCCTTTCCTTATTTTGAGTTGCACAAGCAAACCCATTTCTTTCAGATCCAGGCAAAACTGCACAGCAGCCTTGCATTGAACAGAAAAAAACAAACTCAACTAATGCCACGGGGGAAATGTAAATATCAAGAGGGCAGAATTTTCCAAGGTACAGTCTTTTTAGCTGAAATTTTTAAAATACTACAATCATAAATGTACTATGCTCACAGACACACACTTAGAAAATTGCATATAGTGAATATGAAGAGCACCTAGCTAGGTCTTATAAATTCTATTGCTGTAAAAAGACACACATTTTCCAGATGTGGGCACACAGTATTTGTATTTATACATCCATACAACATCCTTATCCAAAACATTCAAAAAGTCCTAGTAACACCAGTGATGTTCCAAATCCAAAGTATATCAGGATTTTTCTTAGGTCCAGAAAATCACCGTTTCATGGGTTTTTTTGTAATTCATTAGCATTTTTTATTTGAAATTATTTTAAGTTCTTGTTTTGCAAAGGAAAAGACAGGACAGTATTCTTGGAGCTCTCTTTCATGTAGTGAAAATGCAATGATTGTCTGACTACCAAAATGCATCTGCCAAAACTTAGATCCTTATCTTCATTACTAAAAATGCCCTTTTCATAGGACAGACTCAATAAAACACTAAGAGGGATTAATGAGTGTAACACCACTGAATTCTGAGTCCTGCTCTACCTCACCATGTTTGCCTTGCATTTAGAGTCACTGTGTCAAGGCCCAGTTCTTGAGGTGATGGACATAGATTATATCACAGAAGGATAAAAGGCTGAAAGTGTCAAATGAGTCCTCAGTCACACCAGAGAAAACCACCTGTAGGATGTCATGTGAAAAATATTTAGCTTGCAGCCAGCAGTTCTCATGGAAATTAACCCAGACTGGAATACTGCTGATCTAAACCTCAATAATTTTTTAAAGAAAATGAGAAGACAGACATATTTGTGTCTTCATTCCAAGTAAAAGCCAGCATTTGGAATTGATCATTTCCATCAAAGAAGAGATGCATAACTATTGCCTCCAAAACATAGTATTTGCTGTGCAAGAAAATTTATTTTGCCATCAGTGAACTACACTGTGTTAGACCCCTTGCTTTTAGTAGCATGCAACACAGTAATATGAGAAAAAAGTACAACAGGTAATAAACAGTTCAAATGTGCATCAGCTCGCTACAGCAAGTATTTGCTGAATGTATGCTAGTACCAATGCTCAAAGTAAGACTACAACACATTCTTTGGCTGTGTCTCCATAATTAATATCCCTCTAAGTACATTTTCATGGGAGTCACACTGAAAGATTGCAAGCTCTGATCTCAGCTGGGCCACTGCCGTGAGTCCTGCAGATAATGTCTAATGCACAAAGACCAAACAGTGGGTAGACTGCCAAATTCTTATTTGTCCTTCACATGAAGACCATATTGACTGTTTCAAAAACTCTTTGTATGAGCCATTATTTTCAAATTGTTTCCCAACTTATACTGCAATTGAAAATTGGACAGCTCTTCAATTGCTCCAACATTTCAATTGATTACCAATACAGGTTTTCAGAATTAAGAATATTGCTCTATTCTTTTCCACAGCATCATGTTGACTTTGTGTTGTGGTCATTTAAATATTGCTTCACAGCTTGTGCCGGACTGTGGTGTTTAGATAACAGAAGGGAGAATCAATTAGAGTTATTATCTCTAAACTGTACAGTAAGTGACAAGGCAACCCTTACACATAATGTAGCACCGATTTTCAAGGACTTGTGTAGTTGTAGCTTCAGTAGTTAAAGTAACAGAGCAATTTATAGTAACATATACAATGATGGAAATTACTCTGCTTAAATAGAATCAAAATTATCCCCAAGCAGGAAAATTAAAAAAGTAGGTGAAGGCCCTCATTCATGAAGGAACTGACTATGGCTGACTGCCAAAGCTGAGGTTACAGTTCCAAGCTAAAAGCTAAACTAGAGCAGCCTTCTTGAGCTTTCCTGGCTTCTTTTTGTCCAGAAGTCTATTATTACTTGTCCCTAGGTCAGGTTTAAAACTCTCCTTAAGTTTCTTTTGCTCTTACTGTTTTCAGTAGGAGCTTTTGAGTAAAATTGACCAAAAGATATGGTAGAAATTCATTTATATACTTCAGCTTTGCATCCTTTAACAAATAGTCTCCCACAATTGTTCCAAAGCCAACTGAAGACAAATTAAATAATTTTCTGATATCAATAAGCTTTAATTCATAATCTGCATAATTGTATTTATGGCAAAAAAAATGTGATGCGAAAAATTTTTGCTTCTCCTCTGAAAAGCAAAAACAGCATTTGTTTTTGCTCTAGTCAACACTAGGGATTTTCCTTCATTTGTTTCCAATGAGATATTCAAATTGATGGGATAGCATTAAGGAAAAGGTCACATACACAAAGGCTAAAGAGCTTGATCCATCCCCCAAAATCAATGTAAAGTTTCCTGTTGATTTCAATAGGAGCAGGACTGTGCCCATAGTCTAATCTTTGTTCATAATTCTTCAGAGTCAAGTGTTTTGCCTTCAATGACTTTGAAAAAAAAGGAAGTCCATCCCTCTGAATACGTTATTCAAAATCAACCTTGGACCTCCCTGTACAAAATACATTCAGTGTTCTTCTCTCTGAATATAAGGAATAAGTTTCACATGAGTCATTTCCATGTCTACTAACATCCCCTACTATGTTCCTCTATTAATTTTTCCACCATGATAAAACCTCACTTATACTCGTTCAAGGTTTTTATGACTTTTGTGACACATGCAGCTTATTCAAAATCTGGTCAATTTGCATTCTGTTTGAAATGAATTTGCCAAATTGCCTCATACCTAAGACATATATAAAGCCAGTAAGTATCCAGTTTGTCAAAGAAAGTTAAGGCTCCCTCTGGATGTAACAGGCCTATAGTTTCTTGTGTATTAAGTTCCCCAGTGAGTGTTCATCTGCTGCCCATTCATGACACATGTTGTCTAAATAACATATAAGAAGTATTTTACCCCAGCAGACATGAGCAATGCAAACTGGGTAAGTATTAATGATACAAATTGGGAAAGCAAGACAGTTTTCTGAATATATAGCATCTCTGGATATTTTATTTGATTATACTTGGCAAGTTATGAATCTGAAAATTTTAACACATAGACTAGACACCTCTGCAAGAGTACCAGGCTGACCCAGAAAATGGTCCCAGGAATTCAGGTGCTGCTGCTTTTCCTCCATGATTGAAGGGAATGGCATTGTGCAGCCGAGGACACCAGTTTTTCCGTGTGTTCATCAACAAAAATCCTAATCAGCTTTAGCCCTTGAAGGCTCCAGCATTCTCTGGAAGCGTAGGCCTCACCTGCATAGGCGCAAGAGCTCTTCTTAAAGTCTCTTTATTGTTTTCTTATTAATAGTCTTATTAATATTCTGCCATTATAATCAGATTGTAGTCTTTTTAATTTTCACTGCCTCTGTTGTTTTTCTGTGTTCTAAATGGGGACTTTAATTGATATTTCACTAATACAGAAATTTCTGACCATATACCACCCTGCAGAGCACCCCTTAGTATCCCCAGAATCCACGGACGGGCCAATTGCAATACAAACAGAAAGTGAAACTTTAAGAAAATCTTACATTCTGATCAATTTTTCTATTTACATCAAAAGGAAGTGTTCTCCATTTTTCGTAAGTGGTTGATCAGGTCCTACAGGCACAGTCCCTTAACCACCCTCTAGTTAGATACACATTTACCAAGGTTCAGGATTTTCATCATTCTTACTAAATTATACGCTTAAAGGGACTACATCCACTGTTTCTGCAATAGAGGGAAATCCACTATAAAATGTTGTGATGACAATACTTATTTGAAGTATTTTCAGCTGAAAAGAGATTAAAAAATTAGAATTATGGAGGTAGATTATCCAGTGTGGTTTATATCACAGCAAAATCTAATATCAACATAGAGCTAAGAAAACCTCCCTTTTTAAAATATTCAGGTATATTGTAGAAATGTTGTATTTCAAAAATATGTTGTTTGCACTAAAAAAAAATTGGAAAAGACGCAAAATTCATGAGTTGATTTAGAAGTCTTATTCTATTCTGGGAAACATCAAAAGTAGATTCATATTGAATATTTCTATTGATAATTATTGAATTTTAGAGTATTTATATAGTATTGGGACATGGCAAGCCACCATACCTTCAGAACAGTCTGTGCTCAGAAAAGTAATTCCTATTCTGTGTATCAATTCACAAATCAGTTGTGACTACAACTTTAGAAGACAGAAAAGCTGTCCTGCCTGGCAACCCCAGCTTCTCCTGCAGGGAGATGGCACCATCACCTCGCACAGCCCACACGGGGAGGAACTGAACCTGAAAGGTAAGGCAGGCATGAGAAAACAGACAAGGGACAGGGGTGGATGTGGAGGCAAAGAGCACAAAATAACATTAGCTAAAGTAGCTGCCAGTGAGTGCAAGATCTGCCAGAGCTATAGCAAGAAATCTCCCTCTTTAGCAGCTGAGATCAGCTGCACACCCACTCTCACCTAGTCCTGGGACTCCAAGGGGGCGCGTGAGTGCCGGCACAACAACTGCAAGTGAAAAGACAGCTTAACATTCAAACAGGAACATCAAGTCCAAGAACCTTAGGATTTTAGCATCTAGACAGGTATTTTTGAAAAACTAAGTTTCAGATTTAGGTGTATAACATGGCAATGAAGTGGCATACCAGAGTGATATCCTTTTCCAGTTTGACACTGGCAATCCTGCTGGCTGTAAGGAGTCACACGGTGACATTATGCTGAATTATGGAGGTTAGCTCTGATCAGAAAGAATGGCCAGTAGCAGTAATAGTTAACATCACAAACCAAGTTAATTTGGAACTCTTCAAGCATTGTGCTTTAAAAATATGTTTCTCAAAAGATTTTCAAACAATTTTTGGAAATACTGTACAACGACATTTTGCATTGCTGCTCTTACCCCCGTAGATTTAAATAACCTAAACAGTAAACTGTGTTTGCAATAGTTGAAAGTCAGTTGGATCAAGGCAGTTCTCAAGTGAATCAATGTATCCTGATTTATACCACAGTTGATCTGATTAGTCTCATAAGAGAGGCAGCAGCTCTAATAAAAGCTTCACTGGAAAAAAATAGTGTACCTACTCATTGCTATCTTTAATATTTTGTGAAAACAAGAAAGACTTGAAGGTAAGCAGCTTTAATGAGCCTATTGATTTCCTTTTTTTAAAATATTAATGAACTGGCTAAAATAAGTGATGTTTAAAAAAAAATATCAGATTTAAACAACATGCATGATGTTTTCTACATGATCCCAAGTGTTTATATATTAAAAACCAAATTAAAACTGATTAGTTGATAATGACTGCAGATGCTGACCTTTGGAAAGATTTATTAGTCCTGCAAACTGTGAACTGGGCTACCTGCTCATTCTGACCTTGATACAAGAACAGAAACAGCAAATGGTAGATTTAACCCTTACTGATTCTAAAATAAATTCCTGATAAAAGAAACATCAATGTGGTTAAACAGAAGAACTTCAGCCTATGAATATTAATGCAAGTCCTTCTGTTTTGTTTTTATTTTTAATGAGGTTATTCATGGGAAATTAATTAATGTCCTCTATCTCCCTGGTTCTTTACTAATAAATATCTTTTTAGGCCGTACAGAAGACTTAGTAGAACATTTCATTATGTAATCTGTACAGTCACACTTACTTTCCATTCACCAGCAAAGCAAGTTGAATGTGCATCATACAAAGAGATGGCTATTGCCTCCCTTTGGTCTCATGATTGGTTTCATTCAATGTCCACTGCAAACAGTACAAATATTCCCCTTAACTTCAGTTTGTTCAAGTACAGGCACAGATATGAAGAAAACTGTAACTTAAAAGCAGACATTTATCAAGGTAAAACATCAATTTGTCTTTTAAGTATCTGTGGAAACTATTTAGTTGCAATTTGTACTTAATTAATGATGATAACTGGAACTGTTTTCACTTACTTTTTATTTATTTATTGTAACATCTTTTCAGACACCTGTTAATGACTCTTTTAAGCTCACAATTCATGTCTATTGACTTTAATAAAACCCACTGCAATACTGATAGATCCTGCCTTCAGCAGATGCTTTATAACTTACCAAATTAACAGCTAAACATCAGTTCTTAGTCCTGGGCTTTTAAGCACAAAGAAGCCAAGTCTGGACTGTCTAGATTGTGATCAGGGACATGTAGTTACATGAGTTAACACTTTTAAAAATGGGGTAAGGAATAAGGAAAACAGTAGAGGAGAAGAGGATTTTGGGTTGGGGTTTTGTGGTTTTCTTTCTTTCTTTCTTTCTTTCTTTCTTTCTTTCTTTCTTTCTTTCTTTCTTTCTTTCTTTCTTTCTTTCTTTCTTTCTTTCTTTCTTTCTTTCTTTCTTTCTTTCTTTCTTTCTTTCTTTCTTTCTTTCTTTCTTTCTTTCTTTCTTTCTTTCTTTCTTTCTTTCTTTCTTTCTCTTTTTTTTTTTTTTAGCCACCCTGTGATCTACACTGCAATCTGTTTTGTCTGTTGCTTCTGACAGTATCACAGGGAACCTCACTTGGTGAGATTGATTGGTACCTCCAACTTAGCCATTTCCTTGCAGAATGGCTGCCTTTTTTTGCCTAATGATGTTACATTTGTCCTGCAGATGATGTAGAGCATGCTGCAGAGGATGAACAGCTCTGCTCTGATCACTCCTTACTTGGTAAGTACTCACGCTTCACACCAACACTCCTCAGCACCATTAATATTATATATAGATACCCTTGTCACAGATTTACATTCGGTGATCCGAAATCAGGACAGGAAGGGTGAAGTGTGCGGGGGGTGTGTGGGTGAGAAGGTGATCTGATTTATTGTGAGGAATGTTGGTGAATAAAAAGGAAGTGATCAAATTTATATTAATGTCTTGACCTATATTCTCAGTGCTGCTTTTTTCTCTGCTCAACACCAAAGTGTCTTTCCTTCTGCAACAGATTTCAAAAAGTCTTTAAAAACATGGCAGTTTGGTGTCTTGATATGCATTTACTCACAATAAATTCTTTGAAATCACAATATTGTGCATCAGTGACAGCCCCTGGGGAGTTTAATTAGTCGTGAAGTAGAGGCCAGGTTCCTAGTCTCTAAAATGGTTCATTCATGATCTGCACATCCTCAATTGGATGCACACAGGAAACTCAAGCACTCAACACAATAAAACATAGAGAATGTTGCAGAGTTACCTTGAATTTACATGATCACCTGCAGATCCTATGTGTGAGATTTATTTGGAAGTTCATTAGAGAAAAAGCAGACCTTTAGTGTATAGTTTACACAGGAAGTGCAATACCAAGCTACACAGAAATGTTGTACAAATCTGCTGAGTCAAGAACTCAGAAAAGCAGAAATAAGATTTCTTGCAACCTAACTTCAGTGTTTTTTATTTAGGTCTTTTAATAATAAATTATTTAGTACAATAAAGTTTTCATCCAATTAGTTTCATAACCTGCTCTGGGGATGAATCAGAGTATCATTAAGAAAAATCTTTCCTGTAAGAGTACCAGCTTTGTTTTTCAGAGGAGATAGACCACAGAAGGTTTCCTGAGGTTTCTTGTGTGGCACTTGCTAAGTTGCCTACATTTATAAACTGATTTCCAAGTAACTCCATTGAGGTTTGGAGGTCAGGGTGTTAAAGAGTTAAAACCCACAATTTTCTGAATGTCTGTGCCTCTCCTCTGTTGAGCAAAGTGGAGATAATAAAGCCACCGTAGGAGTAATGTGAGGTATAGTGGAAGAGAATTAGAATTGCCAGTATGGAAAATAATCATTTTGTGTCCTTTGCATAAATTGTTTCTCAATCAAAAGGTGGAAAATTGTCAGTTTATCATGAATAGACTGCTTCATTTCTGACTGTTTTACTTTTTTTTTTCAAAGAAAGTTCGAATTTGTTTCTATATGAAACATGGCTTCAACCTGAAAAACTTCATATAGAAAGAATTTAGAATATTCATATAAAATCGAAATAAAATTCTGTTCTTTGAAACATGTGTTTCTGATACTGAAACAGACTATTTTAACCCTTTGTTTTAAAGAGAGGTTTTTTATTTGTCTTTAGTTTTTAGCAGTAGCAATGGTCAGAAATTAGTACAAATTGACTGAATGTTCCTGGCAGCAAGAAGAGATGTTTCTCAGTACAGCAAATGTTCTGGCTGTTGCTCTGCTCTACCTGAGCTTCCTTGGACCATGAGGAGAGGGTATATCCACAGAAGCAAACCAACTGGTTCTTATTGTTCTACAGCAGAAAAGACATGACTCAAGCACTATAGTGGAACATGAGCCTGCAGTAAATGCAATATTGCAATGAAGCACTAAGGCAAAAAACACCATTATGAGAACTGCCCAGTGACCCAGCAAGTCAAGATCTCTCTCCTACTCACCCCAGGTGGCTGGTCAGCAGTAAGTTAATGATATCTTTATACATCTGAAAAGTGTATGCAAATAAGTCATTTACAGTCCATTAAATATATGCTCTTGGTACTTGAAATGCACGACTTTATAATGCCTTGAGATATACAACCTAAAATCAAATGTGTACAAAACTTTGTTCTACTTTCCTGCTTCTGCCAGATTGTCCCTCTTCTGAAAGGATTTGGCAGGAATGTCACTATGTTTTCCCAGTTTCAGTTAGTAAAGCCATGGTACTTAGCTATTGACCTTGATTACTTTGCTGCTGTCCTCTTCTGTCTGATTTCTAGCCAGAGAGTCTATTAGTATTGGCAAAATTTAATTTTTAATACACAGGAAAAAATATTTATGCCTTAAATATGATTTTTGTGTGCATTCATTCACATTTAGATTTATTGGTGATATTCAAACAACACATTAAGCATAAACTAATACCACAGCTGATTACCATCAATGCAACAAGGCATGAACTAATGTGCCATAATGCTTCACTGCAGTTATAAAGTTTTCTTATAAAATGCTTTAAAATTACTTATGTTAATTTAGTTACAAGGCTAACATGTACTGAGCAGGAAATTATGTTGTATTAATTTCAGCATTCACCTCTCTTATTAGCCAATCATATCACTCTTCTTCTTTCCATTTTATAATTATCATTAATTACCAGTTTATAATAAGTTTATTCAGTTAATTCAGTGCTGTTCATGCCCTGAAGCATAAACCAATACTGATATCATTTGAACTTGCAACTAATTAGAAAATTGTACTACCATTAGGTAACTTGTTCTGTAAATTATTTCAGCCTTTCAGGTAACCTAATTTTTAATTTTTTTTTATTTTATTTTTTTTTTTTTATTCTGAATAGAAAAGACAGACATTCATGATTAATTCCTTTGAAGTTTGACACATCAAGGTTTTTCATGTGCTTGCTTTGTAACCAAATTTTTACCAGCAATAAGAAAATAGACTAAGCTAGAATCATTGAATCATAGAATTGGTTAGGCTGGTAAAGTCCTTTCAGATCATCAAGTCCAACCATTGACCTAACATTGTCAAGTCCACCACTAAATCCTGTCCCCAAATGCTCCATCAAGATGTCTTCTAAATGCCTCTAAATGATGGTGACTCTGCCACTTCTCTGGGCAGCCTGTTCAAATGCTTAACAACCCCTTTGGTGAAGACATTGTTCCCAATATCCAGTCTAAACCTGCCACTGTGAAACTTGAGGCTTTTTCTTCTTGTCTTTTACTTACTACTTGGAAAAAGAGACGGACCCCCTACTTGTCTGTAACCTCCTTTCAGGTGGCTGCAGAGAGCAATAAGGTCACCCTTGACTCTCCTTTCTCCAGGCTGAATTACTCCAACTCCCACAGATACTTTTGTAAAGACTTTTGCTCCAGAACCTTTACCATCTCCGTTGTCCTTCTCTGGACATGCTCCAGAGCCTCAATCTAAAATGACTGAAAGTGGAAAGAACCAAATGTGTTACCTGCAAATTTACATTGTCTGCTTCCATAGCAGAAAAACCCAAAGACACAGACAACTGCAGGTAAAATCTGGGAGTAGAGCTTTCAGGCAACTAAGCAGAGTATTTTATTGAATAATCTTTTCTTGTACACTTTAAAATGGGACTAGACAATGTCATTGATCAAGAACCATAAAGGGTCATCTTGCACTGTACCGAAAAGATAGACTCTCTTCTGCCTGTAATTTCTTTATGGAATTTTTTAAGCGATTCTTTAAGAATGATTTCTTACAGTAATTCTGCTATTTGAGATGGAATTTTGTTTATGATATAACAGCTCAACTATATAAAAGAATATTAACACAGCAATGCTACTAAACAATACCTCTTTCTTCAGGAACAGTGGTTTAATTCCAGTGCACTTTAGATACAGTCACAGGTTTTCAGAGAGATTATACAGTGCCTAGCTAAAGAAGTAAGGCCTGCACTAGCAGTACATGTACGCTTTTCAAGTGATGGAGTGAAATACATTTTCCCTTTTATAAGGAATACTTGTGATCTATTACTCTCAGCTTAGTTAATTCCACAATGATTCCAATTTCACCTAAACATTGCACTTTTAACACTCCAAATGCAAATAGACTTTTTCCAGTGCTTTAATCCAAGACAGCAGGTTTTTGCACCAACTATCCCCAATCTCAAAGCATCCTTGTAGCACCAAGTCTTAGCGAGGAGGCAGCTGGTCATTCAGTCACTTTCACTGTGACATTCACAAGATATGCTCAGGAATCCCAGAAAGTTCATCCATTTTCTGTATTTTCTACTCCTTTAAAAGAAGCAGAGGTTAAAACTCAGGTGCAGCTGTGAGGTTATGTCAGTCTACAGAGTTGCCAATTGCTGCCCTACCAAATAGGCCACATAATTCTTGATAATGTCACAAATATAGTTAGTGGTATAGTTATAGTTACAAAAGAGTCATTGCTGCTTTGCAAATAGGCATGGTACAAGTAGGAGCACTGAAAGTAACAAAGTGAGGTGTTTCTTCCTTCTCCTCTGCATGGCATGCTTCTAGCCTCTAGCTGTCAAACACCACCCCCAGCAGGAACCTGAAATCACTAAGCCAGTCTTGCAGGACCTATGGTTTAAATCTGGGCTGACTCATTTGCCATTTCCTATGAAGCCAGCTTGTGCCAGCTCTGCTGCTGCTTAATCACACTGCTGCTGGGAAAACTCCCTGGCAGAAGAACCACATAAGGAGTGACAGACATCATCTTGGGCTTCATCATCTTTAGGTGGTATCCCACTATGTTCATAGCATGACCAGAATGCATATGCGGAAGTGTATTTTAATCACAGCTTGAGTAGCTGCAAATAACTTTTGCAGTGTGAATAAACGTGAGGCCAGAGCCCTGACCTGCGTCAGAGAGTAACTGGTTCACAGCATACCTGTGATCTCTGAGATCTAACCTGATCCTCTCAACCTTTCTGTTGTGTTCAGTTCCTCCTTTCATAGCTCCAGTCATGACAGGATGATCACTCTCTGTGTTCTCTTGACATCATAGAAACAGCCACACTGATTAGGACCAGTAGTAATTTTAAGTCAACATTCTCTGTTCCTAAGGAAAGACTTCAAAGAGAGTAGCAAAAAAGCTTCAGGTGTGCAAATATGGAATAACTGATACTTCAAAGTGATTTTATCTTTGAATGAGATTTAGATTTTATTTGCTAAATATTTCTTATAAAATAGATTTTTCAATCTTGTTCTTCATACTGCTACAACCTGTGTGGAGTGATTAAAAATTCTGATCTCACGCCCATAGTTACAAAGCACTGTTTTGATTAACCAGAAAATTGTTTTAATCATTTGTTGCTTGGAATAATAAATTAATGCAGATGAAGTCCATACTGCTGTCTGTTGAACTGTGAGTCTGATATCACAGGCATTCCTGAAAATTCAGAGGAACTACTTATGTGAGTAAGAATATTCATCTGTATGCTTGGTCTTTAAGTCTTCACTGTTCTGTTTAAAGTATTTGAGATGGTTTTCAGTTGTATCTAGCATTTAATTTCTTTTCATATTCACAGACAGTAAGTAAATATTAGGAACTAATGTGTCAAGGCATATTAATATTATTAGCTGGCATTTTGAATAATGGAGTAAAGATAAAATTCTACAGTGGAAAGGGACTCTGGACAAAGATAATAATCTACAAACTTTATTCCAATATATTATGACTTTCTTACTTAGATAATAACTCTTAAATCCATGCTTTAATAATTATTTGATAATTATATGTTGGATGTCATCATGGTTAGGTTACACTGTGCTACTTCAAATACAAATATCAACAGAAAGCAGGATTTCACTGATGTTGCACTTTTTTAAAAGTATCATTATGCACTAAATATCACTCATATGCTTACAAGACCATAAAACACGGAACCTTTATTTACTGCATACTTAATAAGGCAGAAGACAGGCTGAAAAAAATAAACACACACAGAGACTATCATGAGGGAAAGCTTTCAGGGGTGAAGAGGGTTTTGCAGACAGCACTAGTGGTGGTGCTTGTTAAGTTTTGACATCTTAATTTGGTGTGATTTGAAGAGTGTCCAACCAATAATTAGATATTGTATGTGTCAAACATTTATTTTCTACAAATATGAGAGCTAGGAAATGAAGCAGGAGTTGTGACAGATCGTGAATTGCACTGAAAATTCTCTTAGGGTCACTTTACTTTTCAGATCTAACTGATTACTGGCAGATCACACCTACAACCTGTAGTCAGGTAAGTAGACCCCCCTCACTCTAGTAGTCCTGTAGCTTCATGTGAATGCAAATGGCAAGCTTAGAACAAGCTTTAGATGTGTGTGTACTCTCACTTTTAATTAATGAGCCATTATTTCATTATTTCGTATCAGTAATGCAGATACCACTGGGTTCTTTCTTATTTAAAACCAATAGATTCACACACACATACACACACACACACACACACACACACACACACACACAAACACACAAGCTCCCTTTCAAACAGAAAACTGATTTCTCAGTTACTCTCAGCAGTTCTCTGCAGATGGACTTCAGCTCTTAGGAAAATGAGGTATATTGAAGAAAGGAAACATGTAACACATAAAGCTCTTACCTAGATAAAAGTCAGCTGTCAATATATGAGTACTGGTCTCAGAAAACTAATACCAGCTGCAGTCATATGTCATGTACCTTTATTCAGAGTTCTGCACTTCCTGTGATGGGTCAGCTCTGTAAAAAAAATAGTCAGAAAATCAATAAGTAGAGTAAGATATAAAATAAAATAAAAGGTAGACCTTTTTTAGGCAGAGTGTTTTCTGTCCTCATCAATGACATACGTCAGCATTTTGTGACTTACACCTTTCTGTCTGCTGCTGAATATGTTTTCTGCATGTAGTGTGAAGACTTTTGATCCAGGAAGAAGAAGCAGAGTACAGAATTCACTGCAAGGTTATTCTGAATTGATAATACTTTATAGAGGTTTTGTGTGCTTTTACATCTAAGATCTATCAGAACATGAGAATGATCTGAGTAAAACTTGCATTTCCATATTACAGAGACTTGAGGGGTAGTGTGGCTCATGAATCTTCTATTAGTTTGTGACACAAACTCTGATTTACACACTTGAAGAATTTTTAACTATGTTCTGCACATAGGCAGTGCTCAGCTGAAATCCCCCTCTGCAGAAAGGGGAAATCCACTGCCACACTAATCTCTGAAACTGTGAAATTAATTCCTCCCCTCTATTAGTTGTCTCTCAGATGTGTTGCATCACAGATGTCCTAATCCAAGTGATGGTAACCAGGGCATGAAGCAGCACTCCAGCTACCTGGAGTGGCTGGTCCAGCACACTAGTTTACCAGTCCAGCTGGTGAACTCTGCTGAACTGAGCTCTCCTCTCTACCCTACAAAAGTGGAGCTTCTACCCCAACATCATCACAGGCTTATCTGCAGCCCTCCACCACCAGTCTGTGCCTTTCTGTGTGGGCCCTCCTACCTAAGAGATCTGTGTGTGTGGAGGGATTTGTGTGGAGTAGTCTAAGGACCACACAGGATTTAAATTTCCATCTAACACTGCAGCAGAGATACCCTTTGGGAATATAACTCCTTCAACAGCATTAGAATCTTTTAAAGTTCAAACACAAGCCCATTCACATCTAAAAAATGTTTAAATGGTACTTTAGAAGGAGGATGTGGCTACAATTTATTGTGTGATTTAATTATTTTGAATTGATTGGTAAACACAATTTGGATTGCTATGGAAATTTTGTTGCAATTTCTCAAAGTCCTTTGCAAGTAGCAATGAGATAGAAAAATATTATTTGTAAAGAAAAACTTATAAAGGAGAAAAGTCAAAGATAGGCTAAATTATTTAATAAAACCAAAATTCACAGCAGAATCAAGACTTGATGCTACATCACTATGCCTTAGTCACTCTTTTCTGATGATAATGATGTTAGTGCTCCTTGATTTCACTTGAACACTTATTCTAATCTGGATAATTTCTGGAAGTTTAACTTCTCTCCATTGCTGGAACCTGAGTTCTTTCTGCACCTGAAATTTTTAAGTGTGGCTGAGCAATGCAGGCATCTTGTTATATTCAGCAGCAGTTCATGGGTCTCATAAGCTTTTCCAGTCTTCCAAATTGAGGGGTAAGTTGTTCTGAAAAACTCTATTAATTCTTAATGCCAAAGGGAAGGGGTTTTACCATTCCTACACATTTTTTTTCCATCTGTCAGTGGTAGTGTGATGAATTTTATGTTGTGGATTAAAATAATAAAAATAAAAGTAGCTAAACCACAGATTTTGTTCCTGGGCCCAATATTTTACAAAGTATGCCAACTTCAGTGTGTCAGGGAGATGTGTTTCAACACACCCATTTGAAAACTAGTACTATAAAATTTGAAAGACACAAAAATAATTCCAGATTGTGAATAATGGAGAAACATTAAGTGTCTTAGAATAAGCAGCAGGACAGTGATATCAATTTACTTTTTGTGGATCAAAAGAGAGAGGTGAGCTCAAATCCTAAGCAATGTGCCAAGAACTAAGACACTGGGGATAATTTATGAGCATACAATCAACCAAAAAGAGCTAAATATTTTGATCTTCAATATCCTTCTATTAAAATATGTTCATTTCCATGCACTATTTAGTTTACAAGTATTGATGGACTGAATGAGTTTTAAGAAACAGCAGGGGATTTATGGCCTTCTGATTTGTTATCTGGGTCATGAATATAAGAATTTCATTCTAATGTCCTGGAGCCATATCATGCCATTGATTTTTTTTTTTTTTTTTTTAAGCAGATTTTGCCATTGATTTAAATGGGGAGTTCTGCTTAAAAATCAATGGCACAATATGGCCCTGAGACATTAACGCATTCAGACTATTGACAGAAAAGCAAAATAAAACCTTTTGTCAAAAGCTTTCTTCCAAAATATTATCCTTTCCCTAGAAGGTTTAGGCATTCTACTGGATGTTTTAAAATTAAGCATAAATGCTGTTGAATGCAATTTAACAATTAGATTTTTTTTCCTAAAAAAAACATATGACTGGCATCCAACCTTTTAATCAAATAATTGACTAATCACTCACTACGGTAAAGCTGCACAATCAACTCTTCCAACTAAACTCATCTCTCTGACCCACTCCTCACCACTTTACTCTGCACTTCCCTTCAGAAAATGTTCAGTACAGCCCATTAAGGAACACTTTAATTCAAGAGGGTCTGGCTGATCAAGAAAAATTAAGCTCCTAATAACAGCAAAATCGAAAGAAATTTGGACAAAATGACTCTCCGCATCACAGATTTTGTTTACTAGTGGGTAATTAATTCTCCACATATGTTGGGAACATCTGTCGCAGTGACCTGCCATCGTATCTGTGAAATGACTGCTGTGCAGCTCCTCTGCAGATCATTAGCAATGCTCTGAAAGGAATCTTCCTCTTTCTGCCCCAAATGGGCATTGCTCTCTGGGGTGCCCACATCCCAAGAACGGCCCAGGTCTCTGTGACCCTGCTCCTCACCTGCTTCCAGCACCTACATCTCCTTCTGAAAGATGTGGTGCTCAGAGGAGGACCTGGTGCCTGGTAGAAGGATGTGCAAGAGAGACATTACAAGAAAAATCAGATGGATCTTGTCATCAGCTGCATCGCTCGTGTTTTGTCCCAGTGCATGGGTTAGCCACCTTCTCAGCTAAGAAATCATCCTAATGCAGTGTTTTAGCAGCAAAACTGCCTATTCTGTTTCTACTTGGCCAAAGGGCTTTGATGAATAGAGAGGAGAAAGGGAGGTTTTTCTCTTTCTGTGCAAAATTTCCTTTTCTGTCTGCATAGGGACATCAAGACAGAATGAGGATGTGCCAAAGGAAGTAAAACAGAGGCCAAGTTTTCAGGCTTCATCTTCTGTGTCTGTATTAAATTATTCTGTAACATCCAAGGTATGAGATTGTATAGGAAGTCTTTCTGATTAGAGAAGGGAGGTATCAGTGAATACTGACACATGTGCAAATCCTTTTTTTACCATAAGTAAAGCAAAAAGCACAACAAATAAATGCAAACACTAAAGGAAAAGCCCAGTGTCTGCACTTGAAAACCACATTTAGGTCATATATTGGCCAAGTACTGCTCACATGCCAAGGCATAATCACATGCTTCAGAGCTTTACACATTATTTTCAAGGTCATGCAGAAAATATTTTTCTGGTGAAGCAAGTTTCCCCCCACCCTCCCCCATACCCATAGGGACTAGAATAAGCTGAGGAGGGTGAACACCTGCAGCTCTCCCAAGACACCTGTGTTTACCGTGAGTGCCACAAACCCAACAAATCTTCTTTCACATGAAACAAAAAAAGATGCAGACATCAAAGAAAATTAATCTGAGATATCATTATACTCAAAACAAAGCACCTACTGGAAGAATCATATATCTCTCTCCCTCATATTTTATTATATACAGGGATTTCAGATCCTGCCATTCTCAGATTTCCTTTAATTTTTAAATACGTCTTCTAACCTTCCCCAAATGTGCATTGTACCCCAAATCTAGGATTAACTGATGTCTTTAGATAATTTTCTAATTTTATTTTTTGCAAGGGACACTGCCACATTAAAATTCTGGATAGATTTGAACCGATGGTGTAACTCCACTGGCATATGAGCAACAATGCTGATTTATACCCACTGAGACGGCTGAACCTCTCTATTTATTAAAAAAACTGTTTCAGATTATAACAGAAAGGAGAAATCCAAGTTAAATATTTCTTCTGAAATTAAGAAGCAATTTCTATCTTCAACATAAATGCTGATCATGTGTAGCCTGATATAACGTATGAAAAAGTCAGTCTGTAAATTAAAAATCATATCTACAAATATAAAATAAATGTCTTGCTATTGAACACAATTGATTGTATTCATTTTTCAAGATGCACAGTTTGTTCTGTGAGTGTACAGTTTTTTGGAGTGTACAAATAACTACAAAGAAATTGTGGCCAGAGCATAGGGCTGGGAATTGGGAGATGGAAGCTACTCCTGACTCGGCTGAAAACTACCTGTGCGACCTTGGTGAACATCTTAGGACTCATAGGACTGATGGCTGCTTAATGAGATAATCTACTTTGAAAAATGGGGGTAGGGGTATCAGGTGAGAACATATGTGTGCTCATGAGAAGAAGGGGCTTCTGAGGTGAATTATTTTTTAATTGGGTCAGTGTTTTCAAAGGTTTTGAGACATCTTACATACAAAGTCTGAAATTGTCAAGACTGCAGAAACACAAGCAAATGGAAGAAGCGCATCACTAGACTTGCCTTATGGAAAGTGACAGGGTCAGGAGGTAGTTTGGAATGAAACCACATTTAATGCTGGATTTGGTCTTGCACATAAGAGGAGAACATGCTGCCTGGGCAGCACTGAAGTGGCTTTGACAACAGGGGAGAAAGCAAAGTTCAGTCATTGATCCTTTGCAATACCAGAAATGCTGAAACAAATTTATGAGGAGATGCAAACTTGATTTGGTTTTACCATGGGGATTCATTAAAGAGGAAATGTACTTTGTTGCATTTCTAGCAAGAATAAGATAACATGTCTGGGTTCCCCACAAGCTTCTGGGGCTCAAGGAGAGAAGTTGAAGAAACGCTGAGAATCAGAAAATCTATTAGCAATGCAGAGTCTCTGACAAACAAGCTCAGAAATTGCAAGGCCTCCAAGAGACAGCATTCACATGTCTATATGTATATTCATACCCATTCAATTCTTATCTTATGTGATACTAGTGAGAGTTATATCAGACATGTTATTGCAACATGGCAAGGTTCAGAGTTGTGTAAAGGACTACCATGCCCGGGATATTTACAGTTAGAAGTGTTCAGCAAATGCTACAAAGAACATCTCCTTGTGAATCCTAAAAGTAGCAATGAGAGGAAGTTACCTTCTAGGATTAGCATGAGCAATTTTTAACCACAAACTAATACAGGTGAGTATCATCCCCATCTCTCTCAGTCCAGTTCCAAAAATTCAAGAGGATCAGGGCAGAAGGAAGAGAGTATAATCTCAACATTTATCATTGAAATTCACAACAAATCTACACACAAGCACTGCACCTTGCACTGTTGTTTGTCCTCCTGTAATTCCTGAAGGTATAGATTCTTCTGCAGACTTTCAATCTTGGGAAAGTCTAGAGAAAGTTATCTGTGAAAAGTCAGAAGAGCTTTGGAAATTAACAGTGCTCCAAAGATGCAGGAATGTCAAAATGGCTGTGGCCACCTGTAGACAATGTCTCCAGACACCTTTTCTGAAATACTAATCAATTCTACAAGAAATATTGCAAGTTAGGTTTTTATGAAGAGACCTTCTTCATCCCTGCATTGCCCTCCCCTGCTCTTCTCACCATGCACACTTCCCCCTTCCTTCAAGCTAGAAGAAGTTGGAAGGAATTCTTCCACAGGAGATTTTAAAGTGTTTACTTCCCACAAATTCCTCACACACAACATTCTCCCACCCTCTCCATGGCAGACCCTGGTCTGACCCAATATGATTCACTGTTCCTTCTGCAGGCTGTAATCTCCAGCTCTCCCAGGGGAGCGAAATCAGCAGCCAAATATCTACTGACAGCTTTGCATGTGTAAATCCATAGCAACTTCATTGAAATCACTGGAATTAGTCTGGCTTGACACCAGTAAGAAGAAGAGCTGGATTTGACTCATTAACACAATAAGGGAGAAATTAGTTAGATTACACTAAGGATTTCTTTGATAAAAGACATTTAGTTTTCATTTAACCAGTGCAAAGGTAACAGCATAATTCCCTTAAGGAAGGTTCAGAAATAGTGGCCTATATACAAAGAAGGAAAACCCTTAAAGAGGAGTATGCTGTCAGGGAGAGTGATACTGATGCCCAGGAGAGCTGTATATAATTAGCTGTCATCATTTACATGGTTAGTTTCTTCACCACATACAAAATATACATAATTACAGTTCACATACAAAGGATTCATTTGCTGTTTTCCATATCTTATGAATTTTTATGGCATGTAAGTCAGTTACCATTAAGTTAAAATCTAGGCCAAAATTTATAGAAAACTTCCAAGCAACAATCTGTTGTCGATTGCAAGAGAATCAGCTATGACTGCTTGGTATTGCAGCTGTTAATCCTTCTAAAACTCAATGTTTAGTTATTTATAACGACATCAAATATTGAGATTGTTACTCATTTGACTTAGTTACAAACAACTAAAATTTGACACTTTTGATACATGTTAAAAGATCAGAAAAGGCTTCAGATAAATGTCAAAATAATTCAACTATTCATATTAATAGGGAAAAACATCCTTTATATCTTGGAAACTATTTAAAATCACACCACTGAGCAACTGTACCAAACTGGAATTTTTAAGGCCAGTCTCCTTGTCCGGAAAGGGAATGCACCCATCTATAAGAAAGTTATGAACTTCAGCCAGATTTTGGTTCTTCTGTAACCTGAAGAGACTCTAGCAGGTAAATTGTCTGAGGACCAGAGAACAATAAAAAAATTCTCAGGAATCAGATATGAGGAAAAAACAGTAAGAAAACATTCCCAGGTGTTACAACAGACCCAAATATTTCTGAGTCTGACCATGCCTTTTCTGCTAACAAATTAATGTGAAGATCATTGGCCATTTGGAATTTTCATCTCCCCTCTTTTTATGGATTTGGAGTTGCTAGCAACATATTGTGAGTGAGTATGAGGCAGTTTGATTTTTTAAAAACAAAACAGCAAATGAAGGAGCTGAACTAATTTCTATCTGTAACCTCTGTGAGGAATGGGAAGTACAATATTTTTATAAATAATATTAATCAAGGTCCTTGACTGTCGGGAGAAAACACCTCCTTGTTGACTCATGTATCTCTACACTAATAAACATGAACTTCTAAACAAAATTTTGTAGAATAAGACTGACTCTAGAGTGATTGACAAGAAATTAAAACCTCATTGTTAGCATGGTATAAAGTGCTGGCTTAGTAGAAGTATTCCATGCTGGTTCAAATTCATTTTAACAGCACTTGAAAGGGCTAATATTGTCTTATCAAAAGCTATACTGACAGTAGATACTCTGTTATCTCACTACCAGCTCAAGAATAATTCTGCTTTATGAGAAATAGTGTTCTTTCTTAATATGTTTTTCAAATTCTTGAGCTATAAGATTCTCTCCTTCCTCAAAACAAGTTATTGGACAAATTGATCTTAAATGCAGGTGGAAAAGGGGCCCAATACCACACCCTCTGAAGAGAGGAAGTTGAAACTTGGGCAAAAGGTACAAGAAAATAGAAGTAGGAGACCATTTTTACATGTCTAGAGTAAACGTAATGCAAATGTATGAAATACATACACATGCATATATTTGTGGACAAATTACTTTCTGGAGCTTGATCTGAAGTCCATTAAACATGGCAGCTTAGAAACAGCAGTCAAGAAGCCAGGAACAATGAACACAGTGGATCTTTCTGAAAAAAAAAATGTTTCCCAGTAATTTCCAGACAAAGGGAGAGGAAATAGTGCAAAGCACACCAACCATCTCTGGAAATAATGTTTAGGCTCAGCTTATAGTGGGTAAATGCCTCAAGGAAATGATTGAAGCTTCCAACATGTGTATGATGCAAAGGAAATGGTCTAGAATATGCAATTGGAGCTTCTTTCAAAGGAATTAGCAAATATAAAACCCTCTGTGTACTCATGCAGAAGAGTAAGACTGCAGACTGCTTGTTTGCCCTAGAATTTGACACTGGCCTGAGGGCAATATTCAAATTCCACCTACTGTCATTTCTATGCTCAATGTCCTTCAAATTTCTCAAATCTCTTTCAGCTTTGCCCTACACAGTGGCTGTTGGTGCCATTTCTGTAGATGTTTGTATGTGAATTACAATATTACTGTTACTAGGAAGTATCACTAATTAATATAGATAGGTGATTTTTAAAATTCTGCTTGTATCTCCATTGGACTGGCATTTGGATGCTGGTAACCGTGCTCTACTGAGAGCAGTTGAGCAACATTGCTTTAACTAAACTGACTTTCTGCACCTTGGTTTGCTAAGCACCCTTGGCACATCTGGAGATAGGTCTCTGCCTTGGGAAAGAGGAAAAACAGAGGAACTGGAACTGTGAGTTAATTATTTTAAAATCACAGTTAAATATTGGATTATTTTCTGAGACTTGTATCATGTTTAGCAGGTTTCATCACAGGCTGCTACTGCATTTCCCTGTGTGGTCAAACACTGAAGCTTTAGCAGAGCTCCAACTTCTTCAAGCAAATGTTGTGAGAAACTAACATCTGCTCAAAAAACGTGACTCACATGGCACTTTAATAATGCATTGAAATTGCTGAGGGACATGGTTGTGAAGACTTGCATGTACCACACCTTCCCACACACTGCATGCAAGACTGCATTAAAAAATTTGCGAAGTCTAAGCAGATGCTGTTACCATGACAAATTACTTTTTAATCAGTCATAATTTTGCACTAAGTGCTGTATAAGTGCCCTTTGTTTCACTACTTAAACTGTCAATGGCTAACAGTGGAAGTCATAGACTAGTGCCTGTCATTAAAAGCAATGGAAAAAAATCAATACAGTTTTTAATTAAAGCTGCCCAATGACTTGAGCTTTTAAGAAAGGAATTCTCCATTCTTAAAAGATCAGTCATTTTCCCTTCAGGCCCTTTCTGGCACTTCAGAAGTTAACACACGGGCAAATTGTGGAATTTCCAGCATGCTCCTGGAAACAAGGAGAAATGGGAGCATGAGAGGAATTCAGGGAAAATACTTTCTATTTGATTGGTATTGGAAGGGTAGGGATAAAGTACATGATGCCTGTGGAAACCCTAAAGCATGCTTTTTACTAGACCTTTGAAAATATGGAAAAATATATAAAGAGATACCCTGACAGCAAAAGCTGCAGTATAGATTTTTCTGTATAGACTTGAGAAAAAGCAGCTTGAAAAATCTTCCTATTGCTGTCATTATTATTGGAGTATTTCTGTTATTGACTGCCTCAAGGAACTTGTTTTTGTTTAGTCTTTTCTTACCCCTGAGTGCTCAGGTTTTTTTCTTGTTCTATTTTTTCTAATGCCTTCTGTTTCTCTGTCATCTGCAAAAGTCTTTTCACTCATGGTAATAAAATCTTTACTGGCATACCTTTAATGGCTGTAACATACAACTGTAGAACTGAACTCTTAATTTCTCAGTAGAAGAGGAATTTGACAGGAATAAATATAAAGGCTGGGACAAACCGATGATCTTTTTGGGCACTTGCTGGATGGATAAAACTAATAAATGAGCATACATATTTTGAAATTATGGAAACATTTTTTTACTAGATAAAATTGTATTGAAAGGCATAGAATATGAGACATGTGGGCAGTTGAGTACTATAGTATATGTTCACTTATGTTACTAAATTATAAAGAAGTTCTGCAGTATATGTGAACTTGGCATGACCTATAAAAACTTGTATTCCTTTTGCATTCTACAGAGTTATAGTCTCAGTAAATAGAAATGATAAATAAAGAACATGACCTCTTTATTCATGTAAACAGCACTTCTAGGTTTTTATAGATTTAGATTGTGATCCTTTTGTCTGCAAACTGTAGACTGTTAGATTATGAAACAAAAATGGACTATTAAAAATTCTCTGTTTCTAGGACAAATGGCTAAATGATTTTTAATTTGACATTTGATTAAATCTTGAAGCAATTATAAAATAGAATTCAGGACTTCTGTAACACTTCCACCAAGTGTATGGTAGTCGAAGTAAGCTGATCCTGTGAGCATTAGGTGGTTGACAGTGCATTTACTTCCTTACAAGATGTTTTCATAAGCAATACCTGGTTTCTAATAGAAGCTGTATTTCCACTCTATATTTCTGATTTAGTCACCCTTGTCTCACCTTTCTTCTCCCCTTTTATTTCCCTTTCTGTGATATGTAGAGGGTAGACCTTTTTGTCATAGGAGTAGCATTTAACATGCAGCATTTCTTTTTCCTGCTTAAATTACAGAACTTCCATAGGGAACAATGAAGAAGAAAAAGCACCAACTGTGCATAAGATATATGCTAGCAAATGAAAAAGAATAGAAGTAATGCTTTGGGATTTGACAGTGCAGCCAACATTTTTGGATACAACAAGCATGGCCTACCTGCCCTGACTGAGCTCCAGGGACTTCTTACTCTGCTTTTGTCCAAGTCAGTCTTTCAAATTTGCTCTCTGATCAAGATTCAGGTGTCTAGACTTCTTTAAAGTGAAGCTAGAGATGTGGAGTAGAAGTTGCTGAACATCATCTTCCCAGTTCTCTGCTGACAACAGCAGCAATTCACAGTGACTGGTCCCTCAGTGCAACTCAGGAGCATGTTAAAGTGCTTTACTGAGGACATGGCATTTCTTGTGCCAAGAGGTCGTATTCAGCCCCCTTCCCATGACTGCCAGGCAAGGTGTGATATGAGAAGAGATGAGATGGGAGTCTGGGCTTCACTCTCAGGACTGAAGGAGCTACGTCAGACCTTGACTGTGTGGGCTGTGTGGAATGAATTAACTGAGGGCAGCCAGTTAAGCTGCCTCTGTGGTCACTGTGACCCCTCAGAACTGGTAAAGGAAGACTGCTCCTGGAGGGTGTTGAACTGGACCAAGCTGCCACTATTTTATAAGGCAAGTAGCACACACTCCCTTGTGTTCCTTTCTCAGGTTATGCATACTGAAGGAGGTAACTCAACTGAGCTGTTGCTTCCAAGCTGAAAGGTGAAGTGCCTATGGAAAGGATAATGGTGACTGAAGCACTAGAGCTCTGCTTGTAGGACCTGTCTGGCACTTAGAGTATCATTTCTCTCATGGCTCTTTGGGTGTCTACTTGCTTACACTTGAACAAGTTGCTTAGTTTCCTTCATGTCTCTGTGCTTTGGAATCTAGACTGGCCTAGCAAACAGCAAAAGCTCAATAAGCAAAGTTCAAAGAAAAAAATTACTGCCCTTCCAAAATGTGTCAGGTATCTACTGTGGGTCTGTGTCCTCCAACAGTGCACTTTTCCCATTCCTGTCTCAGACAGTGAGCAGCAGCATTTCTGGGGAGTTTTTGCCTTTTGATCTCTTCTCTGATCTAATGCAATTGTCCACTGGCAGAAGCGCTGTGAGGTGCAGAATAAAGTAATGAAGCTAATCTGATTTCCAACCCCCAACCCCAGTATCTACATGCCCTTATTATATTAGATTCCTAATGAGATTCTCTGTCTGCACTCCAGAAACCAGGCTGGAAATGTATGTATATGTGGGGAGGGGAGGATGTTGTGGAAGGTTGCCTCCATTTACATCCCATCTTTAATGGATAAAATCTGCCCGTCCTTGAGTTGAAAGGAATCTGCCTCCAAGATTTCTTGAGGGAGAAGCTTCTAAAATTGCCAAGAAAAAAAATTATATATTTAACACTGGTATGTCTTTGGTATGGCGACAAATGTAAGCCCGGGAGAAATGCAGGGAGGAATCTTCTTGTGAAGGTCTTCCTGATACAGCTGGAAGATTTCCTGAAGTGAGAGAAGAGTTAG
The DNA here is from genome assembly GCF_049639895.1 of Pseudopodoces humilis. Classification (NCBI taxonomy): domain Eukaryota; kingdom Metazoa; phylum Chordata; class Aves; order Passeriformes; family Paridae; genus Pseudopodoces; species Pseudopodoces humilis. The sequence goes on from NC_142202.1 coordinate 19,196,480, forward strand.
TTGGAGGGATGCACCTGAGTTGAAATTGCCAAGAACTGAATGAACTCTGGAAAGAACTCTGAACAAACTAATTTTGTGTTGAGCAGCAAAGATAATTACTTCCTTGTGCGTAGGGAGCCTGTACCCTTTTAAAGGTCCCTTGAAATGTGGTCACACAAGTCATGCAATCCATAGTTATTCCTCACTAAAAAACCACAGTTCTTATCTTTCTCAGCTGTACAGAGCCATTTCCAAGCAGTTTTCAATAAAGAAGGTGGGGGCTGCTGGATGCTGCAGAACTGGTCAGTAATGGGGCCATCCCAGGCTAAAATTCACACAACAGAATTTTGTTTGGTCATAAAATCTCCAGTTTGGTCATAAAATCTCTCCAGCTACACTGGATTCAAAGCATCTTAGAAAACAAAGATCAATGATCACCATGCACTCTCTGAGTATTGCTCAGAGAGTGTATGGTGATGATAGAAGATTTTTACTTTCCTTAGAGGCCAAGTTGTAACTTCAGTTATGTCACTGAAATGTACCTGCTGTAATGCAGTATCAGAATAACCATCACCTAACAGAGAAAAACCTCTGGCCTCCCCTCAGTTCAGTGAAAAGCACTGCCAGCAGGGCCTGAATTCAGCTTTATGCTTGGTGGGCCCAAACTTAATCACTTCAAACCAGTTTGCCACTTTTTCCTGAGGCAGAAATTTTTTCTTAAAAAGGACCCTCGTGATTGCTGGGTGTTTATGGAGAAAATGCCTTTAAAAGCAGTTTAACAGCCTCATCTGGTTCCTTCATGGACAAAGGTCCATATCACAGAAGCACTATACATAATTCACCACAAGAGAGCCCCAGAACTAAGCAAGAAAGCTAAATTACCTGTCACTTCCAGAAGAAGTGTTCCCTTTGGGTCAAGGTTGAAATCATTGGTAAACCGATGTGAAGAAGATCACGTTGGTGTCTGTATGCATTCCTTCCCTGTATCAGGAGTGCAGAGAAATAAGGGAGGCAGAATGAACACCAGCTAAAATTTTCAAGGTATTCTCAATTCTTATTCACAAACCAGTGAGCCTGTCCCTGATCAAAGTTTGAGGGATGAAGCAGCATTGATTCTTGCACTGAAGCTAAACAACGCGTGTGGCAGAGCACGTATTCTGCTCGCAGGGGCATCCTGTCAGAGGTGCGGGGCACTACGGCTGTGTCTGAATACAAAAAACACCTCATTATTACCCGGGATGGGAAATGCTGCTAGTTACAGGGAGCGAGTATGACTTCAGGAGTACAGTTCATGAGAAGTAGATGCCATCTGGCTGTCATTAAGTGGCTGATTGTGGCTTTCTGTGATTGACTGGTGATTGATTGACAGGTGGTAGAGAGGAAAGGGATATAGCGTGTCAGCCAGACCAGCCAGCCTTTTGTTTCAGTCCTCTAATTTTTGTGGTATGTGTAGCTATCGGGGGGGCAATTTTTCTTTCAGTCCTACTCGCATTGCATTCTCCATGTCAAGTAGACCTGAAGTCCATAGAGAAGGAGAGTGGGGACAGTGCCAAGAGAGAGTTCCACCAAACACTTAGACTCCTGCAAATCTTCACATTTTAATTCTGTGAAAAGGTGTGATTTAAAGAAGGTATTTGGTCTTATCTTCCCTTTCCCACATGCTCATATTTCCAAAGAGTGTAAGGATGTGTCACATTTATGCTGTGTCACATTGTTTATAACAACTTTAAACATTGTAACAGTTTAATAACACCTTTTCTATATGTTAATTTGAAAAAACTGAAGCTTAACTGATAGGAAACAGAAAAATATAGTCAAATTAAGTTTGAAATGGTCCACAACAAAATATTTGGGACTGAAGTATTTGTTTCTCCCTGAAAATTAAAGAGACTTAGGCCTATGTTGTACTGAGCAAGGTTTGCTTTCTTTAAATATGCATAGAGTAACTTGTTTCTGGGGGTGCAAGCACATGGCAAAGGCTCTATTCAGAGCTGGATCATGAACAGTCTGTGTGCAGTCTCTATAAGAAGGATGTGCCACGGGAGTGGGTGGGAGCTGCTCTGCCTCTCCGTAGCATGAGCTATCACAGCAAAGCTCCAGATTTCTCAGGTCTAGGGATCTCTTCTAGAAACTGAGCTTGCAGTCTAGGCAGTGCCATCCTAAGGCTGGAAAGCATCTCAGGGGAGGCGGTGGTTGCAGCAGGGGCTGCTCTAAGCTGGGAGGGTGGAGCAGTTATCAAGGAAGGCTGCAAGGTCAGTAAATGAGCCAGTAGAGTAAGAAATCAGAATGCAGCTCAATATGGTCAGTGTATCTAGCTGACTGCTCCTCAATTTTCAGAGATTAGCAATGTGTCTTTTCTTCTGCAAGAGGATAAATTTTGCCTCAGTGAAGGTTTTGGGAATAAGTCAGTCCACGCTTGTAAAGGGACTTGCCCATGCCCAAATTAGGCCTTATCAGGTTTACTTAATTACAGTTTGCACATTAGTCTGATGTGTTTCCTTGGGCAAATTCTTCCTTGTTTTCTACACTAAGACTGTTTCTTCCAAATAAAGAATTAAAATAACTTGTAAAACCTCAACAAAGATATTGGACCAGAAAAGCTGATTGATATTAATGTTGATGTGTTACTGTTGATATTAACGGGGATTTCTGCTTAAAACTTGAAGCTGCACTTCCTCATATTTATATACAGAGATTTTACTGAAATCCAGGTGATATATAGCTATATTATATAGCTGAAAGACCTTTCAGATGATCACTTTCTAAATATGCTTAGTAATTTTGAGAGAAAGTGAACAAAAGAAATTACTTCCTCTGTTCTGATTATCTGGAGTAGAAAAATAACGTAATATCACTTAGACTGGAATAGATTTTCATCTAAAGCTTATTTCTTGTAGAAATATGTGAAACAAAATAATAATTAAAAATACAGTGCTTTTCAGGTGCAAAAATATCTATAATACAATGTGTAATATCTTTATATATTTAGTAAGCAATTGACTACATACATGGGACATAACTAAATCCACAAAAACAAGTTTTAATAGTTCCCATGGTAACTATATAATGCATAAGAATCACCTAAGTAGATAAGCAAATGAATTCATATTTAAAAGCCTTGATTCCTAAATACCTATTACTTTACTAATACAACTAAATAGGATGAAATTTTTCACAGGAATAAAAACATAAGATCCTTATTAGATTAAGACTGAGCTAAAACATTACTGTTCTGTGGGATTGTTTTGTACTTGTTACACTTGTGCACTGATACAGCAGCTCTAGAACACAGTGCAATCCTTTCTACCAAAAAACAAGCTTACATTCCAGCACATACCAGCAAAGAGTGTGCTCTTACAAGAAGGAAAAATTAACTATATAGGATTTTGCAAGTTCATGCACACAACTTGGTATTTTATTCTGGGAGTCCATAAGACTACTGCTGCTTTAAGGAAAGATGGTCTCGAAACGGTTTATGAAGTGATAGATCATATATAAATAGGTTGTTTGCTCTCAGTACAGATGCCATCATTACTAACTACTTTCAGGCTCTTTGAGAGCTAAATAATTTCGTAATGCATCATTGAACATTTAGTTGCTTCGATAGCAGATGGTTTCAGGGGTCCATCTGCTCACAGCAATGTTTTCAACAAGCCCCCTTCACCTTCACCAAAAGGTTCAGAAACATTAGAATATTCATTCCTCACCACAGGTGCCTTTCCCAGAGCCTCCCCATACACAGGCATAGGGGGTCGTTCACTTGGAAAGACAGAGGTGGTTACTGAAATATGTGACTTAATCTATTGTGTGTAGATTACTACTGTTAGCAAATGGAGACAGCAACAATATTGGGAAATACAAAGCATCAGGTTACCTGGAACAGAGCTTCCGTTTGTCAGGAGCAGGTTTTTAATAGGCTTGCATCTAAATATAAGGAGTTGAATAAATTTTAATAGTATTAATAATTTTAACTGTGCACACGCAGTTAACTGTAACTCTAACACCATGTTCACAGAGTTATGAATACTATTAAAATATATTCAACTCTTTACATTTAGATGCACTCACAGTTAAGAAAATCAGCACACAGCATAAATATCCAGGTACCAGCTGCTGAAGAGAGAAATCTCATGTAGTGGAATACAAATACATCAAGTATGTATTGCCTTGTAGTGCTTACAAGTGTAATAGCAAGAGAATAAGTTATAATCATATTTTTTGTAAATTGCCTGAGATTTGTAAATTGCAAAGAGTTTTTAATTAACTCTTATACAAGAAATGCAGTAAAGAAACTCAAGATTGATCTGCTTTGTTGAAAACAAAACAAAACAAAACAAATTTATAGGGCTCACATGGTTATTTTTCCGGAGAAAATAAACATATTTGATCTGTTGATCAATAGGAGATTAATTTCTCAAACATCTGTTTTCACAGTGGTTTTCTCAAGCCAGACAAGAGGGTTCTCTGAGAAGGAGAGCACTTCACACAGGATGATCTCTTGAGCACCACTGGGACACAGGAATTAGAAGAGCCTTTGTGTCTGAATTACTGCCTCTGTAGTTCCCAGGAGAGCTATCTAGAGTTGCTTGATTTTATCCTCTCCAAAGGCGTATATTCTTACACAAATTTCCAATTTCATAATATGTTTAGAAGTAGAAATGAATCCTGAATTACCTGAAAATAGCTTTGAGCATTGAGCATCCTCCTAAGAGGAGCTAAAAGATGGGGTTTATGCAAGTGACAGATCTGTAAGTAGAAATAACACTTCAGAGCTATGTACACTGGGATAGGGAATGGTTCAACCTCTGCACTTATATCAGGTTGCTAATTTTTTTGCATATAAATTGGGGTACAAATATACAGTAGCCACTTAGCTGTTCCCTGCCTCAAAAACATGTAGTATGTTAGGTATACAAAGAACCTAGCACAGCAGGGTGCTCTACTTCATCAGTAGCTTGAACATGTTTTGATATCTGCTCAGGATTTCCTTTACCTGTATAAACCTAAAGAAATTCTCATTTCAAAGCAGTATGATAGGTTTGACATACCAAAGCAGATAGTAAGAGTTAAATTACTGTTGGTGTGTCTGCCCCCTGCAGTTCCAAAGTTTCTGAAAATGTATGTTGCTAGGTTATCTCTGACCACTGAAAAGCAGTTTCATTATTGTATTTTGGCCCATGGCATAGACTCCTAATCCTGAATACGTATGGTAGTAGAAGTGGCTACAAACAAAACACCTGAGCTGAAAACTTCAACTGTCATTTAGCCTCAATAACTCCATGCTGTCACGGAGAGTTGGACAGAAACTCCCATCAGTATTTAAGACATCCACTGACTTCTGGGCATTAGCAACAGACCACCCCAAGAAAAATCTAAACAAAGGCAAGTCAATTGTGTCTCCTTGGTTGAACACAGACCCAGAGTTCACTCTCCTGAAAGATTAACTCTGAATTTTGCAAGTCATAGGATCATCTTGATGGCCTCATGCAGGTCAGACCCCAGAGAGGTCTTTCCTCCGCTTTTAAGTCAGTGAAGCAGGATAACATGCCTTTTTAAGTATATAGTCAATGGGTTCCAGATAAATCTAGGATGGGTTCCTCTTTCTTTCTCACCAAACTTGCTTATTTACACAGAAAACTTTTATATTTACCAGACAGGAAGCACAAGGGCTCAGTCTGGAGGTCAGAGAGTTCAGTGAAGAGGATGGGTTTCTGCAGCAGTCTGGGGAAGAGAAGTGAACAGTGGTTTCCTTCTAATCACATGACCAGTGAGCAATGCATCACCACTACCTTTCCACGTTTGTCAGTGGCCCATGTGGTTCTTTTCTTTATCTAAATTCTTTCCATCCCTGCTGCTAAAACGCTGCTGAGCGAACTGTTCCAACAACAGGTATTTATTTTACCTATCTAGAGTTAGGATACAGAGCTGGATAAAATTAGATTTGAGGGGAATTGCTTATTTTGGTTAGCTGGATAATAAAACTTTGGTCTCTCTGTAATCAGCATTCTGAAAAAAGGACCTACATTACATGCATGCAGATACATCAGTCATTGAAATACTGATTTCAGTGTTGACTCCCAACTGCCTTTTGAGATATAAATGCTTTTGTCCTGGATAAATATGCAGTTGGTTTTTTTCATTATTTTTACCATGTACAATAAATCACAGCTGTAAACAACACTTTTAATAAAATATCTGTCATGTAAAATTATTTTATGAAAGGAGAGGTTTTATTTGCGCTGTGGCTAGAACCTTACATGTCAACAAAAAATTACTTTTCCTTAACTATACCACTGCATGTGCCAGAATAGGTGTCACACCCCAACAACTGGAATTTGTGGATAGATATTGGTAAAAATAAAAGTTTCAAACACTGAAAAAGCATTCAGATTGAAAAAATAATAATTTTAAAATACAAAAGATCCTTCTGTAGTGCTTACTAGCAAAGGTACTGTACACAGTACATGCATATACATCCACAAAATAATAAAAGCAAACATTAATATGTTCAAAAAGAAGATCAATGAGAAAGTCAGTTTTATTCTCAGAAGTATGGGATTGGATTTATACTGTGGCTGTCATTCCCATCTATACTGTCTACTTTGTTTTGTTATAGCATCACATTATTGCTTTAGATGGCTGTGTAAGGTTGTGATGCTGCAATCTTTCTCCAGTGAGCAGCATCACTGACATTTTATGGGACTGCTCATTTCATGAGACTGCTCTTTTTTGCAGCTGCAGAACCTCAGGCTTGATAGCAGATGATTATTTTTTGTCAGTTATCACATGCTCATCACAACAGGATTTCATGCTATGGTGGACAAAAATCTGACAGTTACCAAATAATTAGTTCTAACTTCTCTATTCCCATTAAAAGTAAGAGGGTTAGGAGACCATAATCTAATCAAATATTTGCCATTTACACCCTTAAAAGATCATGCCAAAAATCTATTTCAAAAGTGGTCATAGTGTTTTTCCAAAACTATGGGAAGTTGGCAGCTCTCTCAAGTCTTTGTTCTGGTCTGTCCAAGCAAACTCAAAAGTCCCTGAGAAAAGCAAAGTCTACAGACAGGCTGTTATAACTTCTTCTCTTATCTATCACTGTATCTTACTCACCAACTGCTCTAAATTCAATTTTTTTTCTCTTTTCTGGAGTCCTTGAGGTGCCTTACATATATGTTATCTAAATTATATGGTCCTCACCAAAAGACCAGTATTACTCACATGGATTTTTTGACACTGCAAGCCCAGAGGAACCTCTCTCTTCCGTCCTCTGCAGTCCCTTCCAGGATTAAGCCTCTCTCAGACCCTCACTCATCAATGTAAAACATCACTAGTCTCATCCTGTTGATACCTTTCAGGCATTAGCCATGAACACCAACCAAAGCAGGAGAAAAAGGGATTAAAGCCCAAGTGTGATAATGTTGGTCTAAATATCACAGGGAACAATTAGGAGGCAGAAAGTTTAGTCTAAAAAAACGGAAGTGGTGGAAATAATGTAATAGGTCTTTTAAAACCATTATGGAGAAAATATGTTTAAGTTTGATTTTGTGATGGCAAAAAGATGGATTTGATAGTTTTTACAGCTCTTGAATATCTTTTCTGTGTATTGAACATACAGATTTACAATTCTATCACTTGATTGAGTTTCTGCTGGATGGGTACCAGATGCAACTTGCTCTAGGAAGGAGCTTAGAAACTTGAAGCATGAGTATGGAAGAGCTCTAAAAGAAAAAAGGTACCAGTATTTGAACTTAGCATTTCACTAGAATTAGGAATAATTTACATTGAGAATCAGGTCAGATCATACTTGTTAGTATTGGCTTTATGAAAAACTTTCATGCAATGTAGGATGGAATACTACCAAGTATACCCACACTACTGTATTTTCTGAGATTTACCAGTAACTTTCCTCTGGGCTGGAATTTTATAACACCACTGGAACAACCTGGCTACTTTTAGATCAGGAGAGAATAAATTGGAGTTTTTTCCTCTCTCCAGATAAGGAATGATAGCCAAGCATTGATGTGATTCCAGATCCTGTTTTGCAACCCCAACTGCACTAAGTACTCCTAAATTTTTATTTTATCTTGCAGAATGTTGGGCTAAGAGGGACATGGAAACCACAATTAAATATAAAATCAACTAAGATTTTTCACCTTTGACCGAAAACTGACTTGGCCTATAGTTTGGATGTTAACACAACCCCCATGTTAATATGGTGTCAGCTTTATATGAGGACAGCTAGTGAATCTTAATACCCTTTCAAAACATTGGACAGCAAGTGCTATATTTTTCATTGTCTTTTAATTGTATTTCTCATTTTAAGGCTGGAACAAAGCAATTACAATTTAAAATACAATCATTAAAGGAAAAATTTTTCTGGTGTTTTATAAAGACACTGCAGCTACTGAACAGCTGACCCATGATTTTAAAGTGTATGAATTATAATTATTAAATGTAGGACAATTTAAGCATTTATTTAAACAGGAATGTATATGTGTGTTTTCTTTCCATAGCTAGCTGAGCTTTCTGGCTTTCCTACTACCAGTCATAGTAGTCATAATTCCTCTAGTTTAGACTTTCACAAACACTTTTTTTAGTGAACACTAAAGTAACTCACATTACTAAATTACATTGGTAAATGTATTTTCTTATAGGAGATCTTTTAGATATTTCACTAAAATTTAAACCAGCAATATAATTGGGAAAGAGTATGATATAAAAAATAGTATAAAGTAACTGAAATCATCAAATTTGAGCAGGTAAAAGAGAAAGAGTGCTGGAAAATGGAAGGGAAATGCAGTTATTTATATAAACAGCGATTTATATGCACATGCACATACACACCTCCATATATCCATACATATCCTCCATATCCATACTTTTTTTAATAATTAGGCACCAAATTGATATGTTTTCATTTTAGAATCCTTACTGTGAGGCTCTCCCCTATGCTTCAAATACAAAGCAAGATCTATGTAGCACCTTCTCAAACTTTACACCTGCTGTACTCATCTCCTTTTAGTGGATGTCCAATAAGCCTTGACTGATAGCTTTTCCTTTCTGTTGCCTTTGTAACACTTTTAACATTATTTCACAAGGAATTTGAGCCATTTCCTTTCCTCACTGCTGTGCCTCTTCCTGCTATCCCTGCTTGCATATCTAACAGAGCACAGGATTCTTCCTCTCTTTCTGGCCCCTGGGCTTTTCTTTAAAAGAAAAAGCTAACAAACATGCCAAGTTGTATCAAAAAGTAGGATGTCAGGGCTCTGGTGAAATAATGACATTCCATGTCTACAACCCCAATTTTTGAGGCAGCGTACAAGTTGGAAAACCACCAGTGGCAAGAGCAGTTGCCATTTTGAATTTCACTCTGACTCTCCCAGTAACACTGTGGAAGAGACTATCAAGATTTTAATTTCTATTTACAAATGCAGGTAGACAGTGGTCTGTGTTGGAATGATACAAAGTATGCCAAATCAATTACTATGTTAAGTTTAGGGCTGCACATCTTTTATCTACATAATGAAGGCTAAAAAGCCACCAGATATCTTCTTTTAAAAAATATTATAAATAAAACCAGAAAAGATAGCAATGACTGAAGGAAAAATTTAGCCTTTCACCAGTTGTAAAGTTTTGTAATACAAATGTTTAATTAAAAGTGTACATCAAGCTGTGTTTTGTGAAATCGATTCCCGATGATGGAGTGTTTAAATTCAGACTTCAGTTTATCCTTATGCAGCTGCTTTTTTACAAAGGGCCAGAGATCAGTAAATAACAGAAAATTAAGCTTCTCCATTACTTAAAGTACAAAGAACTTTCTTATATTGTTATGTGGATGAACACTTCCCACAACTTCAGATTACTAAGTATTTAGTTTGTTTCATAAGACTGAGAATCATAATATTATATTTTAAACTAATTTATCTTTATGTTTTTATTCATGTGTGGGGCAAACCAGTTGTGCATATTCATCTAGCTGAAGTGAAAGTCCAGTGTGTCACATTAATCTGCTCTGGCATGTTAATATCTTCAGTCTCTGTGCCTGAATTTTAAAATTAAAATTAAAACGCTAAATCTAAAGTGACTTCTAAATGTAGTTACAAATCTGTATACAATTCTAAAAATAGAATGTTGATATTAAAATGAAAGTGCATTTATGGGTCTGTAGGTAGAGAATTAGAGGGTAATCCCATTATTTCATTAGTAGGTCACTTATGATTAAAAGATACCAAAACAGTCCAGAAAAATAATTCATACAAATAAAGTAAGCTTATTTTATTCTTTTATTTATTATTATTTTATTATTCTTACAGGAAATTTGCAGTGGCAATAACTTCCAATTATGTTCCTTTTGATTTGTTCAGGTGCTGAAATTCTGTTCTCGTTGACCATGGAGTTTTATTCATGTGGTGGAATTGATTATTTTCATCCTTTGGAGTTAAAATGATTCCTAGTGTTATCCACCTGAGAGCAAGCTTAGTGCTAAATTTTAAGGAAGGGTGCTCAATTTCACCTAAAATACCCTAAAATAACATCATGTTTTTCTAAGGGAGAGGAAGATGGAAGAAGGTGCTGTTCAACAATTTAAACAAGTGCCCTGTGCTCATTTTGGAAAAAGACAGGGCTCCCTGCACCCATTTCTGCTCCAATTTAATGAAGTTGTTAAAGTAGCAAGACTGACAGGTTAATTATCCTTTATAAAAGGGGGACAAATTGAACTGTGTCTTTCCATCATTTTTTGATATATCAAGAAGCTCCTGAGGTGCTCAGGTGCCACTCTGGTGAATAGAACAACTAATCCACTCTGCTATTCTTTGCTGACCCTGGTCCCCCCATCGGGGCCTTGCAGTATATTGCAGTTGCTTTTTGTTTCACATTCAACAGATTCCACTTTATTATAAATTCAGAAGGATTTTTTTCCTCCATATGTTGGCTGACAGTTCCCCTGAAATAACTGATGGCTAAATTTAAACTCTGATGAAAATTAACCCGAGTGTTAAATGCAAACAGGAGCTGCTTGGAAAGAAAAGAGTTATCATGGTAAATGCCAAACAGTGGAAAATGTGTGTAAATTAATGGAGTCTCACTGGTGACAAGCTGTCAGGCAGTTTGATGGCTCTCGCTAGTGCTTCAATCCCACTGAAGTTGGCCAGAGGGCAACATGGACAAGTCCTGCTTTTCAAAAAGACCGCGGGATGCTTGACAGTAACGCTAACTAGATCATCTAAAGTTCATGGTCAAATAAGATATTTTTTTTTTTTTCCTTTTTGCAAAGCTTTGCACTAAACAGAGTTCTTGTACAGCTGGGCTGTGAATGAGATATCAAATCAGAGTTTCTGTACAGCGGTCAAAACAGAATGAAGATTTTTAGAGACCAGAGTGGTGGTGAAAGGAATTCAGAGAAACTTAATTTCAAATAGATATTCATATTGTTTTGTTGCTGTATCTGCTGAACACAGAGCAATGCTTGAAGGGGTTCTGGATGAAATCTTGTATTTCTAGATGCATTTAATATGGTTTTAAAAATTGATATTAATTTTAGTCTTTTATTGAATTCTTCAGCTGAGTCATCCTTCACCTCTAAAGAAAGATTTGATATATATGGTAAGATACACCTTACCTCCTATTTTTTAATCTTCTCTGTTATTTTATTTTTCAGCATTTGATGCTGTACATTTGGGAAATTAATCAGTGGTCTGCTGCTTTCAGAAGAAGAATGGTCTTGTTATTTACTTCTATGGAAGAAATGCCTAATCCTTACACAGTCTAAATAGTCTCTTATAGTAGGTTCTGGCAAAATTTTAACACAAGATAAAGTAATATAGTGGAAATTAAACTGAAACCACTATAATGCACCTGAGCATGTACTAAGCTCTACAGACATGAAGGAGTCTGTTTCTGGCTTTTTTTTTTGTCAAGAATGGGAAAGCACAATTTTGTTTAAAGGTGAAGTTTTAATATTGTAAAATTAATATTTTGAAGATACAGTCTTAGTCCAGTTAGCAAAGCTGTTACCTAAATCATTTGTATATTGAGCACAAAGTGTAAAATATAACAAAAAGTCACTCTACTGGATAATTCACAACTGCCATTATTTACATGAGATTAAAATAACAATATTACTTATGAAAATACCTGTCCATATCAGTCAGGATAATTTCTCCTAGGTTAATGCTCAAAAGCACCACTCTTAAAATCTTAGCAAATGTAACACAATGTACAAAGGAATTGTATTTGAATAATACCTTGGAGAGGACAAAGGACAAAGAGCAGATCTACTCTCCATGATCCATCTAACTCAAGTGACCTCACCATTTCACCTCCTGTGACTGATGTCACCCATCCATTCTCTCTTTTTCAGCATTTCAATGCTGTTATCAGTTCAAACAGCACCAGGTTCTCAAAGTTCTCCTTTTCCCTCTGCAGACCATTGGCTTCTCTGTGAAAATGATCTCTGACAGGGGAGACAAAATTATGTCTAGAGTCAGTAACCTCTTTCCTCTGTAGGAAAGCATCTCTGTCTTGACTCTATGATGTACTATGATTCTGGACAGGTGGATGAATTCAGTGTGTATGCCTTGATACACCAAGTTTGCATCTAACACTGGGAATTCTTAGTTGTTTTAAGTGACAACCAACTAATTTAACTTGTAAAGTTAGATGCTTGTCTTTCATTGTATTTTCCTTTCCTTGAGCCCCGTGTATGAGGGTGACAACAGACCTCTTGTTACTACCAGGTATTAAAACATGGCTTAATGATCAGCATACAAGTGCTTCAATCAAATTCTGTGGGGTTTCTCATATAGGTAAAGTTAGTTCACTCTTTGCTTGATGGTATGTACATTGTGGTGCACAGTAGAGAAGAAGGAAACAGTTAAAACAATATGAATTCTCTGCTGCCTTCACTGGTTACTTGTACAGGTAGATGAGGAGTAGACAGGAGTCTTGTGTAGGTAAGTCAATACCACACTGTATAAGCCATTGCTCTGTATCACACTCTCCTTACAAAGCAGCTCAAAACAAATCATTAAAATAAAAATTAATATTCAATCTCTGCTTTAAATAAAAATACAAATGTCAAGAAACTCAGAACCAACATAGCATTGGTTACATTTTAGATTTCTCTCATGTGTCTGCAGTATATACACTCTTGCCTAAATGAGAACAATTTTCTTCTTAGAAATACCAGAACCTATTTTTCTAGCTGCTATTTAATAACTCTTTAAATAATTTTTCTCTGTTTTTCATAAATATCCTGTAACAAATACTGTGTGGTTCTGCTTTACACTTTCATCATTAAATTTCAAAATTTAAATTATAATATAAAACATAAGACTCTGATCATTTTCATAATTGTGAGCACTTTAGCTAGAAATCTTTTTTTTTCTGTGACCTATACAATTTAATCTGTGGACTTCATCAATTTCAAGAAGTCTTTTGATTGCACACTACTATATCAGAACCTGGAGTAATACTGATTTCATTTAAGAGAATGGGTTTTTTATTCCTACTTCACTGACTAGGGGATTTCATCTGCAAAGTTTCCTAGTGTATAAAGGCCAGAACTTTGAGCTGGACCTCACTGTGCACATGTGGCTACACCACAGTGTTTACTGTCCTGGTGTGTTTTCACCACTATTCATATACAACTGGGAAGGCTGAGAACAGCCTTACCCACCTCTGAATACCCAATAGTCTAACAAAGAGGGGAGTCATACATGATGCATTAAATCTGTTTCTTCCAGTTTATGTCCAAGGGGCTGTGGCCATGGATGTATGGTATATTTCCTTTCTTGTGCATCCCAAAGTGCTGACATGAATATACACTGCCATTTGTGCATTTCTGCTGCATGTGGGGTTTGCAGACTCTTCTCTGAAGGTGGGGCTTATTGACAAAATAAATTATGTTTAGAAATTGTTATGCTATCCTGATCTTTGTAGGTTCAGGTGATATTCAAGTCCATGAATTTGCTAACAAGAATTCTTGCCAACTGGAGTTGAGCCCAGGTTCAAGCAGTAGTGACTGCTGCTGCTAAGAAACACCAGAAGATACACGATCAGCCCGTTGTCTTTTCTAATTATATGACATGTGCTCCTGCTCCAAAACAGCGAGGTTGCTGGACTTCTACCTTTGAGGCTTTGACTACACATAGTGTCAAAGAAACTGAACCTTGGATTTGCTTAAAGGAGGGGAACCACCTTTCCAGAGTCTGTAGTTTCTACTGAAGCTCTAAGGAGACAAAACGAGCTGACCTGTGTATCAGTTCCTCTTTTCCTCTCTCTCTTCAAGTCAAAAGGCTCTCTGTGTTATAAACAGCATGTTTAGCACTGCCTTTGTCATATGTTGCAGGTTGCATGGAGCACACATGGAGGGGGAGAGACTGCAAGAAACATGACTTGAAACTAATTGTCAACAGCTCTGTTATTCAAGAGGGGGGCTGTTTTCTATTACCCTTTATCTAAAACTCTGCCAGGATAGTTGGTTTCCTGACTTAAACACAGGTCTGTGAAATCAGAAGGTAAAATGATGTGCAGTGCTGGAGAAATCGGAGGAGCCAGCTCAGGATTAGGTGAAGATTTCAAGTGAGCCAAACAAACCAACTGTGTAGCCAGTGCGGGATTCAAGTGAATTGGGGCTTAAGCAGAAAGAGTCCCCAGAAGGGACTAAAGCATGGGGTCCAGCAGCAATAATGTGAAGCTGCTGCCACTGCAGGTGTGCCTCTTCAGGGTGTTAAACTGGCAGCAGGTGAATATAAATAAGGTGCACAGACGGTGTGTGGAGGTAAAGGGGAAATTAATGAACGGTCTAACTGCTGAGCTCGGGAACACAGAATGAAAACATGTTGAACTTGACATGTCTGCACTGCTGTTTTTGTAAATGCTGATGGCTAAACAGAGGGTCTCTGTGACTAAAAAAAAAAAAACAGAAGAAGCTTCTATATTCCTATTTTAGGAATATGAACAGTTAATTTTTTGTTCAATCAATAAAATCCTGGTTGATTATCAAGTGTGACTTTGACCCTATTCCTGAGCAAGGGCATTTAAAGACAAAATATTTTGTAGCTATGGATTCTTTTGTTGGAAAAAAAATAAAAAATTCGAAACTCCTTAGGGAGCTGTAATCTTCAGTGTCCAATATTATGCTGCATCTTGCAATGCAGGGCTGTGCAGAGTCACAGAGAGTCTGTTAAGCTATCTCCAGACCAAGAAGCAGTGGAAATCTGTCAGCATGGTCCTGTGTGAGTGTTATTTGCACAGCTGGAAGTGTAGAGCAGATCAGATTAAAAAACTTTTAGTCCTCAGCTAATGTCTCTTGCACAGGGCTTTGCTGTGCTGTGCCCCAGCCTCACTGGGAGCTGGCAGAGAGATTACTAATGCAGCTCCTTTCTGCTTGGAGCTGACATGCCCCTGTGCCTACAGGTAGAGTTCCCGCAATATTTACCACTCTGTTGATGATTCTGCCCAAAACTGTTTCCAGTTTGGCAAGATTTAAACACATCAGTAACTATGAAATAAATAAGTCCTGCCAGATATATTCCTTACACTGTTCGCTGGTCAATCTTCCTCTTTTTTTTTTTTTTGTGACTATGGAATTGAAATTCATAATTGCTCCTAGAAAAGAGACTCAAAGATGACACTTATCTCTGAGATGGAAAATCCCACTCGTTTACTCAGGCAGACTTGTAGTTGTTTCATATAAAGGACTTGTCGGTAGAATGGTGGAGGGTGACCCACCCAGAAATCAGGGCTGATTCTGACATTTCCCACACTTTCCTTCTATCAATAAGCAGATGCATGAGCAAAATTGCTTATTTCTCTGAGTTCACTTTTTGGTGTTGATTTTTACATTAGCATAGCTCATATGAGCTATTACTTAGAGCTGTGAATCCATTAATCCATGAATGCATGGATTAAAACAGTTTTCTCCCAATTCTTGCATCTCAGTCTCAACATAAAAAGCAGAGACAAGATGTGGATACAGACAAAGCAAAATGGAAATACAGCCTGAGAAACAAGGCATTTTTAACCCATAGGAGAGCTTATGGTGTACATTCATCCAAAATCTATTCATTGTATTTCTGTTCTTGCTGCAAATGAGAAATATACATAGACAGTGAAATATGAGTATGTAAGGAAAGATAGGAGTTCAGACTGATCAGATGTGGGACTCAGCTTTCCACTTATCAGGTGATGATGGATAATTTGTGGAGAGATTCTGGAAGTGAGCATAAGTGATGAACCTGACACAGCAGAATAAAAAAAACATGTTGCAATAATCAGGATATGAAGTGAGTAGATACCATCCAAGAGTTATCTTTATACAGATTGGCATGAAAGTCTATATCAGGGAGATGTTATGCAATAATTATCTCCAAGGCTTAGACACGGTCTCCTATCGATGCTGTGTAGAAGAAAATGCCGAAGATATGCGCTAGAACAACTGAAAATAGCAAATGGGAGAAAGCAGGGAAGCTTGGGTAGGAAGTCATATGTCATGACAAATGAAACATAACAAAATCTGTTTTTTTCTGTCGCACTGGGCTAAGGGCCCATGCAACAAACCACTGGCAAATATGAAAGGCATACAGAAAATTTCTGTGGTGACTGAGAATCAACCTAAAGGATAAATAAAAACTCCCAAACCCTACACTAAGGGAGGTGAGAGGAGAATACACATGCAAATGGGAGATGTTAAGACAGGGAAACACAGCTGCTGTTCAGCTGATCCTTCATCATGGATGCTGCAGTGTGAGAGGAAGAAAGATGGAAAGAGAAGAGAGAAGGGACTGTCAGTCAGAATCGGGGAGAACTAAGGGGAGGAACTTAATGGAACAACTGGTGGCAGCAGACTTAGATAGGCACTGAGAAGGAGAGAGGCTGCAGCCTTGTATGGAAAAAGAAAGGATACAGTGGACAGGTTGGAGAGGAATGGGAAAAGCCTTTTACATTCATGGGACACAGCATCTAAGAGGAAAACAGTGTGAGCAGGGTCCTGGGGAGGAGCCCTTGTGCCTGTCAGCATCGTTGACTAAAAGGAAGGGAAGCTGAAAAGATATTAGACAACCTTGTATAGAAAGAGATAGAACAAGAAACGTGGAGTGGAGGGGAACACATAACCCAAGAAATTATTCACATGGGAGAGATGGACAAGTTATACAAATTAGGTGTGTGGAAAGCTGGCCAGCTTTGTGTGGATGTTAGTGATGGGTGTGGAACAGGGAGGAAAGAAGGGGGTGGTTCCACAGCAACAGCCATCAACAGCCCTTTGCACCCTGTACAGAATGGGAGCTAAAATGAGATCCTGTGTTTGCCTGGATATCTCTGAACTGATGGCCACAAGATTTACAGTAGCAGTTTAACTTGAGATCTGTATCTTAAAAGTAGTGGGAACCAAGTCTCTTGAATCCTGTGTTACTAGTTGTGTTGGCAGACACCAGTTATTAGGTCTGTGAGGAGTGCACCAGTCATCTTCTCTGAAGTCTGTGAATCTGATTCAGTGATAATACTGACCCTCTGCTTACTCACCTAATGAATCAGTGACTTGCTTTTATAATCAATTGGTATTTTATTGTAAATTTTAGACAGATCTGAGTAATTATTAAACAGAGGAATCTGAGATAACTCTTACAAATGTAGAGGGGGTTTGTAGTTGGGGAGGTTTATGACACAGTATACATATGAAGTCTTGGGAATTAATTTGGTTAAATGCTTCAGAGGACGGGGCTATATGTGTTTAAGAAATTAGTTTTCTTGCCTTTCCTAGCCCCTTCTTAATGCTTGAAAATCCTGGTCATTAAACTTAACCTCTTCAAATCTATTTTTTCTTTTATTATTTTGTTTAAAAGATCTACCTATACCACCCAGAGAGAGAGAGAGACAAAGAGAGAGATCTCCTCCATGGAAAGCACTTACTTCTCCAATTAATGTATTAAAAAATTCTATACTTGCTATTTGCTTGCAGGTATGTCAAATGAAAGAAGATTTCAGACCTCTCCAGAAACAACTTCACTAATAATAATAATAGTAATAGTAATAGTAGTAACAATAATAATAATAATAATAATAATAATAATAATAATAATAATAATAATAATTAGAGACATGAAAACTCCTAAGATGTCCCTGGTGTCATTACCTTTTTAGGTGTCAGGGAACATTTATGTGAAATGTGTTGGTACAAGCAGGGCTGAACTGCTGAGAAACGCTGGGCAGTCTGTGCTGAGCCGCATTATTCTTTCAGGCCTCTTGTATAGGTGTTTTATGAGACAATGTTCTGACAGATTTCTTACAGGCATGATTTTGTTTTCCCTTCCTTCTTCCATGAATAGTTGGAGGATTTGATTTAAAATCTCTCCTTCTTGTATATTAAGGAATATATTTTTTCTCCAAGTCTTTGCCTATTCTTGAAAAAGGATTTGAAAAACAACCTCTGAACCTGCTGGGTTTAGAGTTACAGTGTTTTCAGGAGTTAGCAGTCAATCGGCCAGGGTTAGGAGCAAACTGAGGTCTTTTTTGTTTTAAAGCAGACCTAAAATATCCTGAATCCAAGGCTGCTGTGCCACACCTGACCGGTGATCACCTTTCATATCCCCACTGAATTAAGAACAGCTCTGCAAGGCAGGGGAGGTTGCGAGATGCCGAACTGTCCTGCGAGGCTGCCTCAGCCCACAGGTAACTGACACTGCCTCTTCCTCCGAACGGCTCTGGCCCCTCTCGCTTCTCCATCTTCCTACCTTCCCTGCCATCTGTTCCCGCTGCTCCCGCAGCCTCCCCGCTCTCCTCCCGCCAGGGCCTGTCTGAGCAGACGGGTATGAGAGCCTCTGATGAGGTAGGCCTCAGGCCCCTCCATCACTCCTCGCCACGAGGAAAGCACCAGCTGTCTGGCTTAATTTGCATTTTCTCTCCAAAATAATGAAATTAGCCATGAGTATCCTGAGGTGATGCGAGACGCAAATTTAGGCTGGATGTGTCAGCGTGTGCTGGGAAGGGAGAGGGAAGGTCACGGAGGATGCTCGCAGCATTGAAATGGAGGGCAAGGCATCTCCTGCCGGCTGCCAGGGCCCCGCAACCCGGCGCGAGGCCTGACGGATGTCTGGCTCTCCTGGGCCCCTCAGCCCACGCCGACACCGCCTCACGGGGCCAAGACGTCCAGCCCGTGTCCCTGCAGACACCCAGAAAGGACACGAGTGTGGTTCAGCTCCCCAGGGCCAGCAGCCAGCTCGGGGTGCAGCCAGGTGCTGCTGCAGGGAACAGGAGCTGTGTGATGGCCATGTCTGGCCTGGCCAGCCTGGCCGTCCGTCGTGCCTTTGCCACAGCGCGACTGTTCCTAATTATTTCAGTGTTTGCTCAATCAGGGCTCGTCGTAGGAGCTGCTCAGCAATCCTCATCTCTGCTTCGTGTTCCTGATGGTGTTTCAGAGTATTTGCTGAAGTGTTTCCCACAGTACTGTAAGCACACCTGAACAGGATGGAGCTCTGGCCTTGCAAGCTCTCCTTGTTCTGAGGACAGGCACTGCTTCTTCGATTTTTACTGTTGTTCATTCAGGTAAACAATTATTTACTGCATATATATTTATATAGAATACAATTATTTCTAAAGCATACAGGGAAGCTGCCTTTTCACACTTAACTCTGTCTTAATTACTCTCCAGTTGTAAAGAGTCTTTGGATCTTTAAGACAGCTCTTTAAGACAACTCTAGAATAGCACTACCTAGACGAAGAGATAAAATGTTTAGAAAAAAAGGCATTTTGAAAAAAAAATTAAAATATATTTCCTTTATTTCAGGTAAAATTATGAATTAGCCTGTGTATGTAAACAACTTCTTTTGAGAGAATATTGTAGAGTATTCTTGAAAAGTATAATTTTTGTTTCTAAGATATTAGTATTGTCACAACTGGACTCTAGAACAGATTTACACCAAAGCTAATCAGTGCACTCTGATTTTGCTATCAGTCACCTTAAACTCTTCATGAAAACAAAGTATTGGCTTTGCAAAATAAATAAAAATCCCAGGTGCCAGAACAGATTTGTTCACTCATGACATCTTCAGGCTAGGTGGTTGGTGAGCAGCCTGTGAACCTGCACTTCCTCTTGACCACATGAAAAGATTGAGTTTCCTTACAGTATTTTCTTGTCTTCTATTTCATATACATAGCAACAGTCTAGGTTTTCTGCCCAAGGCTGGTTTACAGGTCATGGGGTCTTGAGCTTTGGGCCACCAAGACAAGACAGAGTGTTCTCCACATGGTCTAATATGTGCTGGGGTGCACCCATTAGGTAATAATTTCATGAGCAACTGCCTGTCCTTTGTCAACATACAGATTGTGACCTGTAGATGCCTATAAGACCACAGAATTTATAGCAGCCACATCATGTGCTATCAGGTTGCGTGCTCACATTGCTCAAGAGACAGTAGGAAGGTCTGGTCATAGAATGGACCATCTTGAAAAAGAGGATACATTTCAGGAACTGGCAGGTTTGTGGCATTTTCTAGGTTCATGAGGATGCAGGTGCTTTTTTCAATTTGTTCATATGTAAATCTTACCTGTACTCTGTAGGCAATGGAGATATGTACTGAAGTTAGAGTAGGGAGAAGATACTCAATTACACTTGATCAGATTAAGATTTTCCCTCATATGTTTAGAATTTATTTATAAAAATGTATTATGTGGTTTGAGTATAATTTTACTTGCTTTGCACTAATTGCCAGGTTTTGGTGATATCTTCAGCTTTAATTCATTTTCATCTTCAAGCATATTAGACTTTGTTACCTGTTTTGTCCTATCACTTTTCTCCACTTGTGCTTAAAGTGTAAACAAAGGCAGAATGAGCCAAGATGATCTTGATTTTGCTGTCTTCCCTTTACACTGAAGTGAAAACAGATGCCATAAGACTGAGACAAGAAATTTTCAAGTTCATGGGAGTTTCCAGTGGTTAGAGCAAAGCAGGTTTTGCTTTTGAAGTACAGCATAACTCTTCCAAAAGTGCATCTACAGTGGTTCTCAGATATAGTCAAAACATTTTTTTTTTCATTTATTCATCAGACAGAATGTTTTATGGGGTGGGTAAACAGACAATGGGAAGTCTCTATTACATCAGTCTTGTCTAAATCTAAGTAAAATTACCTTTCTTGATTTCTTACTTTATTGCAGTCTGGTTCTTACCACTTATTTCTATCACAAGTTATTTTACCAAACGCAGCAGTGGCTCAGATCTCTCCAGTGCTTACTCACCACTTAGAATGATGCACCTTGCCTGACAGCTCTTCATGTCAGTCAAAAGTCTGGGTCAGTCACTTATCAATTGACCCCGTGTTAAAGGCAGGCCCTCATTTCAGCACCCATCAATAGCAGCGTTTGATGCATTTTCAGCCGAGGCTGTTTCAGTGGAGCTACTTGTAAGTTAGAATGTATGGACTTTAAAGGAAGGGAAACATTGATAAAACTCTGAAAGCAGCTTGGTGCCTGGCTTGTTGGTATTTAATGCATAGATCTTCTTTTTTGTCTTTGTCTGGAGGACAATTCTCATTACACCAATATCACTGGGAGATGTGCTGATAGTGAGAAATGCAGCAAGTGCTACCAATGTACACAGCTAAAGCCCTTGCTAATCTCACATCCCTTTTCTAATACAAATGAACACAAATAAAAGGCTGGTCTTTTGTACTTTGCTAATGTAGAAGGAGAACCTTTTGATTATTAGCTGCAGTTACCATGAGCTCCCAACCTGGGATGGTGTCTACGCTTCTCCTTCTGAGGTGTTAATCACAAATCTGCCAATCCTGTCCCACTTACAAGACAAGGAAAGAAATGTGAACATGTAAAAATTCACAGAGGGGCCCAGGAAAATTTCCCTGACACACTCCTGCTGTGACACCACAGCAATTGAAGAAGGCCTGTCATTTGGTTGTCAACCTTTGACCTCAGCCAGACATATTTTGAAATGATGTGAAAAGAATTGCTGTGCTGTACGGCTGGCTCCTTACAGCTTTGCATGTCTGTCCTTGATGTCAGTCAAAAGTAGTTAACTGGCACCCATGGAGTCTAAAAAAAAAAGCTCCTTTAAAATATCAGTAATGACTTCTGTTAGCAAGACTAGCTCTTGTCAAGTAATGACTTTATGACATAAGGTATTGTTTATCTAGGCATCGTTCTCTTACTTGCATTTTAATGAGCCTAATTAATAATAAGTTAGAAGTCCTCAGCTATTTCTTCACAGCTGGACCATATGCACTAATTACACTGAGTGTGCAAACTTAGGCTAATCCCTTCGTCAAAAGAAATATTTTAATTTGAAAAACCTCAATGTACTTTTTTTTCACCTGATTGCTAAAGATGTAATCTTTTCATTCTGGCAAATTTGCACAGAATCAAAGTAAACCTGGGAGTGGGAGAATTCTATAATTTATAATTTTTCTAGTGGTAGACTTCATTCTTAAAATAATTGAGAAAGATCATTCAAGAGCAGAGAGGTGTCAGGCTCATTTCAGATGTGCGTTAGGTTCCATAAAAGTAAGGGATAATAATTTTTAAGTTGAAGGATAATCACCAGTCTCTATGAAGAGATCCTTCCTGAACAGTAGTATAAAGGATAAATATACTTTGGTGCAAACAAGTTGGGAGGGTTTCTATTCTCAAAGTACAAGAGAATACGTAATAACAGTCATACAATTCCCAAAAAGTGATGAGACACTATTAGTTCCAGTCTAATAACAATAATGTAGTCAATATTAGAACAAGTATTACTGTTTGAAAATAGGCAGGGTGATTTTGACATAAATGTGTACATTTGCAAACCAATGAAATACAATTTTTTAAAATAATAATAATTCCTTGTTTTTTCTTATATAATAACTTCCTGGACTGATATATCGGTGTTTGATTGTTTTTCCAACCAAAGAAGGACCATACAATGCTTTTCAAACCTTGGACAAGAAATATAACTATACAGCTGTCCATAGATTATAGCATCAGAGCACATAAGGAGTTAGAATCGGGAATTACAGCTAACTTCAGACTGATTCAATCAATATGTCAGATCATAAAGTACCCTGATATCAAAATCATACTCATATTGTGGATCAAGTTACTAAGAAAAGGGTATTAAATAAAAAATCATTATTAAAATCCTGTTGGCAGATATGAAAATGGCCAGTCATCAGATGTCTTTGTTTTCCAGCTCCATACCAGTTCAAAGTCACATTTGTCTGTCTCCACAGGAAAAGCAGAAGTCAAAGAACCACCTTGGATGGCAGCACTTTTACTCCCTTTTGACCTTCTTTTTTTGTTTTTTTTTTCCAGTTCCAGGCTGTTGTTCAAATGAGATTGGCCTGCTGACTGGAGAACAATGCTGGTGAGTCTTCTGCCTCTTCTGCATTTTGCCTGTAAGGCTACTTGAGTTCAGCACTGTCAAGTTTTCCTCAGCAGCTTCCTTAGCTGAGTGTGTAGATATGTGAGCATGTGCCTCGGGAACATGTCCTTAGTATTAGATTCTGCTAATGGAACCAACAATTTCTAACCCAAAGAAAGACTTTCCCTATTTGCCAAATGAATAAAATGTTCCTCCACGTGATCACACACGAAGCCCCCACAGAGCTGAAAAATCATCCCTTATGATATCAACCCTCCTCCTTCATATCTTCAGCTCTTACCACCATGCCAGGCTCAAAACAGTTTCAGTTCTTTCAATCAGCTCCCCAACAACTGCAACCTCAGCATCTGAGTTCTTTCTTAGCAGCTATTCTGTATGCCTGAGCCCAAATGCCTATTCTTGAAAAGTTACACTGCTATGCATGTTACTCAATACAATAGTTACTCAGCACTATTAGCTGAGGTATCCACAGGTAACCCATCTATTGGCTTATGACTTTCAGTGGCAGAACTCAAATGAGTAAATTGGAATGAGCAAATATTGCTAGCAGAAGGGAAAAAACTTTGGTCATGAAGTAAACTTACTATATGTACACATTGAAAAGGTCTTTCCTAAAGCTTGGTTCTAAAAGAATCCTACATTGACAAGACCCTTTTCCCAACAAAATACAACCTGAGGTAATTACCTCAGCCTGGGTGCACATAAAAAATATGAGGCCTTTCAGGAAAGGAAAAATTGACTGGGTGTCATGAAATTGGATTTGCCAGATAGAGACACTGTTTCAGCCTGGAAACTCACTGATGTGGAACTAAAAGCAGTTATTTTTTAAATTTCTGCACCTATGGGCTGGTCAGGGGCCACATTTGTATAATTCACATAATGTTTATGAAGGCATTTCAATTTTTGGTTTTATTTTTTTTATATGTATACAGGCAAAAAAACTATATCAATTTGTATTTTTTTCCTTTCATCTTCTTCTATTCCTCCCACCTACATTTTGGGGCTTTCATTGCAGTGTTGGGACAGTGAAATGAAGTGATGTAAACAGGTGACCATAGGTTGACACCCTTTCCTCAGCACCAATCTTGACATTGCTCTTGCCACCATGGTCTATTCTATTGTATGAAGGTCCATTTTAGCTATTTCTGAGAATTTCAGCAATTCCAGCATATCTCATGGGAGGCTGCTTGGCCACATAACAGATTTTTCCAATAAGAATTTTTCCCTGATGTGCCCAATCTAAATTTTCAATTTCTTATTTTCATTCCAGTAGTCCTTATTGCACTTTAGTGTACTTTTCTGTAAATCTTTATTCCTTTTGTTTTTTTCCATCCTACAGACCATTGCAAACTGTTAGCTCATCCTGCCTTACTTGTTGTTTAGCCAAGATTTCACTTTGTATCATCAGACCTTTCAACCTTAGTTTCAGTGAAGAGCTACTAACATTTCAAATATTGACTTTGCAAATATAATAGTTCTTTCATAATGAGTTACTCCACACATAGCAGTTTGCATGAAAATTTAATAATGATGCTTTATCTTCTATTCAGAAAAACAGTCACAGTCAAAGAATATTTTTATCAAACTATAACAGGCTATTTTGTAATTTGGAAGAGAGCATAACTTTCCAGGAATACAATGAAATGAGTTTGAGGTTTTTATTCTTGAGTCTGAGATTTTTGTTCTATGTTGTTCTCTTGGAAATCTGAATGCTATTGATTACTTGTCTGATTTGTAGTATTTCCTGTTTCTTATCAGACAAACAAGGTTAGCACTCCAGACAATCTCCCCTCTTACAGTTAGGCACTTAAAGTCTAATCCTTTGAGTCTTTCTCCATGCACAGAAAGCTAGGGGATGCTCTGTGCAGCACCTTCCTCTATGAACAGACCTCACTGCCCTAAGAGACAATGCATGAATGCTGATGCATTCTTCAGAAAGGACAGTTCTCCATTCCTCTTTGGTACTGGTCTATGTTCACCTTTCTTTCCTGTGGTGATGCACATTTTTGGAGTATCTACAGTACATCTAAGAGAAGTCCTTGGTGTCAGGGTGAGCTCTGGAGCTGTCAGATCCACTGAACTCAGTGAAACCTAGTGCTGAACAGAGAGAAGGCAGAAATTACTCTGAGCTGAAGATGAAGCTCAGGTGAAGTTCCTTCCTAAACAACCTACAGTATTCAGGTTCTGACCCAAAGCTTCTGGAAATCAGACTGCTTTCCTTTTTGATGTTGTTATTATCTGTGGCAGCACAGGAACTCCAGTCCTGAACCAAGGCACAGGCAGAAAGAGACTAACTGTACCTAAATTACCTTCTCTGTACTTAATTTATGCTGATGCTAAAGTTTGTTCTCCCAGGACCTTCCAAATATAGACATGAACCCCTGTTTCCTTTGGAAAGCTGAGAATGTCTCCCCTCCAGAAGGTTAGTGCTCCAGTTTATAACCTTGATATATTGTCTGATCCTAACCTTGTTATTTAATTAAGTCTGGGCTACGGAGCAGTGCAATTCCAAGGTGCTAAGACTGTATTCAGTGAAGATGGGGACATTGCTCTGGCTTTTTCAAGAGAAAGTAGCAGCGTAAGGATGAGTGTTTAAACCCACTGCTAATTATCAGCCACAGGAATTACTTTTAGTATTATAAAGCCTTTTATTCTTCTTTGCTTCCCATAAAGAAAGATTCAGCTAATTTAGGAACCTACACAATTATTTTTAGCAGTGATTAATGGATTAATCTAACCATATGGAATTAGCGTATTAGTCTCAATATTGCATCAGATGTCAGATTATTTTTCTGGTTTAGGGCTTGGAGAGTTCATAGAACTGTTCTGGGGAGGAGGGAGGGGTTTTTCCCCCTTTTCTTTCCTGCTTTTGTTGTCATTATTTTTTGTTTTGGCTTTGGATTTTCTTTTTTAGTACAGAGTACTATTTTTGGATCATTCTGCAAGCCTTACCTCTCCTCTCAGTCTCATCATAGAGATTTTTCCAGGAACAGTGAGATCCCTGTTAAGAGCTACAGGAAGGCCTTTTCACATATTTTTCCACTCTTTTTTTGTCATTTATGGCCCTTTAAAATGACATGAAATAAGTTAGCTGAAGGTTGCTGACATATCCAGCATTTACTACATTTACATTACACGTTTAGACAAACCTGTTTTATGTATAGTGGCAAGTTGCTTTGTCGTTTTTTTAAGGGAGCTATTCCATGTTGATCAGATCTTTTAAATGATAGAAGTGGTCCCACTGGAGATGGATTAGTAAGCAGAGGGTAGATGAGGCAGTCAAAAGCGCAAACTGCAATTTACCACATGGTCTGTGTAATTTATCACACAAACGTCTCTGACACATACATGGTACGTGTGTATCCTACAAGTTTGATTGTGTTGTGCTTATCTACTTACTGAAGATGTTAGCCAGCCCTCTCCCAATCCTGGAAAAAGGCTAAGTTGTACTAGAAGTTTGTTACTATTTGGTCTACAAAGCACAGTGTAATAATAAAAATATTTAAAACAGAAATTCTTTCTGCTGAGGATCACCACAAAATTTATATTAAGACAGATGCTGAAAATAAGGCTCACCCTCAGGTTAGATACGAATGCACAAGAAAGAAAAATATAACCTTAAGAACCTGACACAGGTTAATTTAATCAGAAAATACTCAGTGTGTGTCTACACAACCTAAAGGCAGTACTGCATAGAGGTATCTGTGCTAGCTAATGCATAGAGATGTATTTTTCATGGTCTGCAGATAACTGCATGGATATTAATGAGATTCAGTCATTTCTGCTAGAGGCAACATTTCTCCTAGATCATTTTATTTGTTCCATATTGTTATCTAGTGCTGCATCAAAAGGGTTTAGTTTGCTGGAGTTTCTTCAAAAATTACAGTGTGAAAATAGTGCAGGCATCATGCTGTGTGCACCTGATAATGTTCTGCACCATCAGTAATTCCTACAACACTTTGTGTTATTATGAAAACACTGAACCAGAATCAATGCTTTCATAGAAAGAGCCTATTGTTTAAAAAAATAACACATATATTCTATTTGTTTTTCTACTGTGACTATAGATCCCATATAGCTCCTTCAACAATGAGAATACTACCAGTAAATTGTGAATAGTCACTGCTACTTGCTTACATTTAAATGAAAAATAAATTCTATACGTGTTAAGACAACACTGTTCACATGAAAATAAACATGAGAATAAGATACTAGTTTAAAGACAGATTTTTAGTGATAACTTAGAAAAGGATTCATAATATTTTGCTATTTGTTAACATTGTTCGATTATTGATTGAAAATGTTTTTATGTGCAGCAAGGAGGAAATCCAAGTTCTAGGATGAAAAATACAAAAGATTTTTATTGTCTGACGTTTGACTAAAGGGATAATACCCAAGACAGATCAAAATTAAATTGCTTGAAAAAGGCATGGGTTATTGCAATTCTTTAAATACTTAAAAATACAGTAGCCAAACAGAGGATGACTCCAAAAACCTCAGTTGAAATAACCAACAGGATTTGTTACTCCTACCTGTATGTATGTGAGCAATAAATTATTTACCATTCCAACTAAATTGCTGGTGAAAAACGGATTAAACACTGCACCTTGTTCTATTTTGAAGGAAGTACATTTCACATAATCCTCATATTCAATGTTGCAAACCATGGAAAAGTTGGATTTTAGGACAAATTTCAGAATTCAGATGAGTTTTGTTTTGTGGAGTGTTACGAAAATGATGTGTACCAGTCACCATATGGATTCAACTCAAGGTTTCTGCATAAACCAAAAGATAGGTTCCTTTATGAAAATACTTTTTATTAATAATTGTACAGCTTGAGCTGGCTGCTTCTCCAGATGAGCCCCCCCCCAAAATAAACAACCCTGGGTAATTCTACCTTTACAATCCAAGTTCCTTGCCTCTCATGCAGTAATTTATGGATGAATAGTAATATTAAGGTCTAGTCTTATATTTGCTGTTTCGTTACTAAGGTGTTCTGTAGTTACCTATTCAGTTGCAGTATGGTTGCTGATGAACTGGTACTTAAGAAACCAACTAGAGTTGCCAGAGGAAGCTTGTGACATGCTGTAAGTTTAATTATGTTCAATTCATTAACACAATTAGAGCTGTAAACAAATCTATCGACACAGCCAGAATCACTTAGAAACAGCTAGTAAGTCATAGATTACAGGGACTTGTTCTCCATCCCTACATGTTGAGCATGATTCCCTGGCAAAATGCAGCAGTCAGTCATTTGGGAACACAGATTTGATGACAGAGGTTTCCTCTTTTCCCTGGATCAGATTAGTCATGTTTCAGGAGAAAGGCCTAATAATGAAAAAGTACCTGAAAGCAAAGTCCTTTACATGCACTGACATCATGTAGTTGTGAATGATTCCTTTGCTGGATTTACCTAATGATCTGTTTGTTGATAAGGGGGAGATATATTTCAGGTACAGAACTTGATCAAAATTAGAATTCATGTATATTTTGTGGGACCCCCCTCTGAGAGCTTTAGTTTCCTTCTGAGCATGCATTTGTAACAAAGTCAGAGAAGTGACTGATAGGAGATTCAAGGAGAAATGTATAGGAGAGGTCTAAGGAGAAAAACAAAAAAGCTTCCTGAAATTTCTGCTCACTAAATTTGCCACAGCACCAATCCACTCCCAAAACTCCCAAGAATTTCTGCAAGGTCAGAATACTCCTTGTGAAAGCCTTTTGATGCCATTGAAACTTCAGCTACTTCCCAGCAACCTGACTGCACTTGGGCAGGATTGCTTATAAATCCCCTGGTTGTTTTCCCAGGCACACTGTGATAAGTGAATCAAGCAGATGGAAGGAACTTACATGAAGTATTTTTGGGCTGCCTTCCCCTGTCTGTAACTTCATTTTTCTGCTCTTCCTCCACCTCACAGGTTAGGAAATTTAAGGAAGTGAGCTAAGGTGGCAAGTGTATCTCCACTTTTGACTGTGAGAAGCTTGTGTGAAGGGTCCCTTCTAATCACACGTTTGGGAAATAAGTTCAGGTCAAGTCTGGGTAGTGCCAAGTTATTCCTAAAGATTGTTGAATGGTCCCAGCTTTGTAACTTACAGATGATGAAAGAATAGTGTCTTTTATTTTCTTTAATATAGTTTTAAAAGCTTTCACCTGAGCTTCAGGGACTGGAATAGTCAGAGATAAAATAGTAAGTTTCACACAAGTTTGCTTCTATCAGGCAGCTAGGAACAGCCTAAAATTCATTGCCACTGGGAAATCTACTTACAGAGGTGTGTAGTGAGGCTTTTCAGGTGTAAAAATCATATAAACCTTTTGTAGGCACTTAAAATATGCTAATTTCAGACATATATATAATAATATAGTAGAACTGTCTGATCTACCTTAATTGCACTATTAAAAAACATATATACTGTACATACACTATTTCACCAGCAATCCATAGAGCATCTGAGGGCTTTTAATAGCTATCATAAAAATAATAATAAAATATGTAAAGGATAAGCTACCATGAAAATTGCAGAGTAAAATGATGAGCTATGTATTTTTGTATTTTGAGATTAAGTATCTTACATGTATGTTATGGTGTTACATTCACTGAACAGGATGTATTCAAGGGTTAGGTAACCTGGTGAGTTAATGCACAGGCTTTCACATCAGAAGCTGAAGCCAAATTTAATTTTGGTTGTAAGTGATTTGCGTTTTGGTAGGTTCCACTTCTTAATGAATCTTTCAAGCAGCATAAGTATGATGAAGTTTGGTATAATTCATCAGAATTAATCTTTCCTGCATGGGAAGAATCCAGGGTAAGTGTATCTGAGGCCATGAAAGAGGTTGCAATGGAAAAGCTGAACTGCAGTGTGACCAATTATGCCTTTAATGTTATTAAGCAAATAAAAAATAATTCACTGAGTTGCTGCTATGAGTATTATTCCAGATCCAGTAATGGCCTGGTGGTAACAGGCAGCCCTGTTTTAGCATGAACGGAGAGACTGAAGAATATGATTATCTGTAATTACTCACACATCTCACTGTGCAGCTCCAGGAAGAGGTCCCAGGCCAACCCCAGGCCTGGGGTTAACCCAGTTAGTTAGTTAGTCAGTTAGTTAGTTAGTTAGTTAGTTAGTTAAACCCAGCACTTTTAGGTACATATACTCTAGTGCAGGTTCATGTGTCCAGTCTGGGAAGCAAAGCCACACTCTGACTATACCATCTCTGTTTTGCACTGCACTGCACTGTCCTTTGTTGGACACATCTTCCTGATTTGCTCATCTTCAGGAATTCCTTCTACAGCACTGAAATGCACCAGCATAAATCAGTGATGACTCCAGAAACCGATTTACCTGGTTTCTTTAAAAACCAGAAAGCTAAAAATACTTCACATTTGTAAACAAACCAAAGCTTTCAATCTGTCATTATGCTTTTCAGTGTGTTAACCCTAATATTTTTCTTCCCATTCACTTTGTGCATCAATCTGCCAGTGCATAACAACAGAAAGTCACTGTCGATCTCCCATTGCCATAACTGTGGCATGAAACCTCCCTCTCACGATCAGGGATACAGCTCTGCCCCTGGCTGCCCAAATTCAGGCTAACCAGGCTAACTTCTTGCCTACAGCAAAAGAACTGTGTCCGCTTGAAGTTTGCATCAGCAGAGTGGCTGAGACCAACTCACATGCAAAGAAGCTGATTGATGAAGCATGATGCATCCCTTAATTAAGCAGAAGCTACTAATAAAAATGAACTTACTGGATGATTTGTGTGATTCTTGCAAGGCAGCCATATGTGCTGCACACTGGTAGTGGGAAAGGGTGGTATGCAGCTGATGCTGGGAAAGTACAAAAGAGGAAACTTGTTAAGGGAGGCAGTTTGGGTGCTGTCACTATTCAGGGCAGTTTGTAATTAATGCCCTCCTCGCTTATCCTTGTTTCTGTGATAAGTTGTCCTTTCCTCTCTCTCTGCACCCTCTCAGCATTAGTCCTTGCCATTGCTGCTGCTCCCACATCTATTTTTACTTCTTCTTTAGCTGTGACTGCAGCATTTGGGGGGATAAAATTCCTTGAATCTGCACATCTGTTCCCCTTTCCGTGAGCCATAAGCATGTGTGTGTTTGTCTCAGCAAACCTTCACAACAGTCGGGGTCCAGATGCCTCTTCCTGTGCTTTTCTACAATACTTCACTACAGCATTTTCCAAGGGAGCTGGAATGGGAGCACACTTGAAGCATGGAGGAGGAGGCTGCTGGAAGTCCTTCTCTGTACCATTGGCCACCTGCAGTTGCTTTTCCCAAGTATGCTGTTCACCTCTAAGATCCAAAGTGGTTGCAGTAAGATGGTACAACCTCGTAGGGTTGTATTGCCAACTAATCAACTAAATAACAGCCTAGAGGTCAGGATGTTGTAAAAACATGGCAACACTTCCTTGGTTACTGTCCATGATCCGCAAGAATTCCTGCTGCGCACCAGAGATACGAGCACAGAATTTAAAGGGAGAAGTGATGTGTGACGCTTGTATCCTCAAGCTCCCCACTCCATATGTCTGAGAATTAAAATATTCCTTCCAGATGTGCATTCCTTTAACAGGCTGAAGAAAACTGACTCTTTCACCTCATTTGCTTGGGGGACATGATAACATCTTCATGCAAATACTCTTTTTCTGCAATTGTCTGCAGTAAAAAACAGCAAAGAAATCCCTTCTTCAATATAGTCAATCCACTTTTATTAAAGGCAAGCTAGAAATGAGTGGCGAGAGCTGTGTAGGAAAAGAATGTGAATTTAGCACAAAACAAGAAATACTGTCCTTAACACATGTGATAACAGGCCTTTCATTCTGCAGGGCACAGCTAAGAGCGCAGCTGTGATGTTCAGTTTCCAATGCCATGTTTGAGAGAGATGTGACCCTAGCAAAGGGAAACCAAATGGCCTGAAATCTAAATGGCAGCAAAATGAAAGAACTGGGCTTCTTTGGTCTAAAGAAAATTTTAAAAATAGGAGGGATATATAGGAATCATCTTTCTATTTGTAAAAGGCACCTGATTAAAAAAAAAAAAAAAAGAATTAACTTTTTTCCATGTCCTTGGTCTATAGAACAAAAAAATAGTAAGATTGGATTGGAGCAGTGTTGATTCAGAGTTAAGCATTAGGAAAAACTTTCAAACAACAAGGATAGTTAAACACCAGAATAGATTGCCTAGGGATGTTTTGGAATCTCTGTGATTGGAGCTTTATAAGAACAGGTTAGACAAACATCTGTCAGGAATGATTTAGGTATAGTTGATCTTGCCTTGGGGTAGGGGGATGAACTAGACGACCTCTAAAGGTTCCTTTCAACCCTCTTATGATTCTATAAAAAAACTACAGGAAATGATTGCATGTAGAATTGAGTTTGGCACCTTTTAGTAAATCTCATTGTTTCTGCTTTTCTGTTGTTCGCTTTGCAGCTCAGCCATGCTGAGGACTCCAGGTTCCAACAAGAATCTTAAAAGGCTGTTTGATGCCAAGTAGTGCTCTGGTTCTTTTACACCGTTACATTTAATTAGGGTTTCTAATTAATCTTCTCTGTGTATTACATTGTATCTAGCCATCAATGTTAATAAAATCTTTGCTTAGTTTAAAGATTCTCTGAAAGTTTTCATTTGGAAAGTGAGACCATCTGGCCTCTCTACCTCACTAGGATTAGATTCTGGGTAAGGCATACTCCATCTGTTTCTGAGATTCATGTACATATTACACAGGAATGTGTTTTGGGGTGAGGCTAAGGAGGGATTTCATTGCAAAGATAACTAAGATACAGTCAGATCTGTCTAGAGAATCTCTTTGATATTCTTGATGCAAAAAATAGGAAAACTTCCTTTTCAAAATGTTCTCAACATCTCTTCAGAGAAGGTCTATTTATTACTTCCCATTGTATGAGGTGAAGTTCTCCACTGAGGATATACTTCAATCCTGAACATATGTAGCACAAAATATTGAAATGGTAACCACTGAGGTTCCCAGGAAAGATTCCTCAGCCTACCCTGACGAGTCCCTGACAGACTGGGAGCTGTGTAACTGTGCTCCTGGCCAACAGTACAGCGGTGAAAACAAGCCCATATATTTAGTTTGTGAGCTGGGATGAGCCTGACTCCACCTCCTTCTTCATTCCTTCAGATCTTAGCACCCACATATATGGTCTGGCATTTTTTAAATAGTCAAATCAAATGCCTTGGTTTACTAAAAGA
This sequence comes from Pseudopodoces humilis, assembly GCF_049639895.1. NCBI lineage: Eukaryota > Metazoa > Chordata > Aves > Passeriformes > Paridae > Pseudopodoces > Pseudopodoces humilis. The sequence continues at coordinate 19,230,048 of NC_142202.1, forward strand.
ATCCTATATCTGATTTGGTATTGAACCACAGATTATACATTGATATATAACAGGAATATCTCTTTTCCAGGTCTTCTTTATTCAAATTTGTTTGCCACATTCTATAGCCTGTATTGTCAGAAAAAGGCCACATCCTGTTGGATTCTCATACTTCTTGACTGGAACCCACTGAGAGAAGAGCTTTTCAAAATAAAACCACTTCATTAAAAATTGCTGTGAGTATGTGGAATTTCTTTTTTTTGTGTGTCCTGGTTTTCTTCATGTGCAGTTTACCAAACAACACAGCCAACAAGTAAACAAAAATGAAACAAGATGCAGAAGAGTTTTGAAAGGGGAGAGTATGACAATTTAGCTCCTGGATGCAAAGAATCATTATCTACGGCTTAGCTTCCTTAGCATGGCCATTTAGAACCTCAGTAGATAACAGTGACTTTCATTGATACTGGCAGATTTATGGGGCCATCATTAAAAAAGAGCAAAGTGGCCTTGATCAATGTTTTCAATGGATGAGGTACATACTTGCTTTCCATCAATATCAGACATGCATCACTACTTTTCCTGCCTGTTCTTTTTTTTTTTGAGAAAAGATATAAATTGTGACCAAGGGAAGACTAGATCTTTTCTTGAGGCTCTGTGCTATAGTTTTTCAGTGGAAAAGACAGAGATCCACACAACAAAAATTTGCTCTGCTCTGCATGTAATTCTTTTCTGACAGGTTCCACTTCAGGTCCCCAAGTAAAGATTCAGATTATTTGGGCATTGATAATGGTATTTTATATTTTGGAAAAAATAAACAAGATTATTATCTTTGATGCGTAAGAACAGAGAGGGTATCTGTCTTAGAATCCTTCACTGACTAACAAATACAAGCAGGCTTCATTATCAGAAGGGGCATCATTGGGATCTCAAGAATAAATAAAGTTATTTTCAGCTTCTGATTGCAGCTGACATAGAAATAACTTTTCCCTTTCTATAATGTTGGGTTTTAGGTTTACTTTTTTTAAAGTCAGTTCCATCAAAAAATTGCAAAATGTTAAGAATATCCAATTTTGCAAACAGTTTCAGCAACCCATCAAAGTATTATGATGGAGAGTTGCAAAACACACGCCGGCTCCCTCTGAGGTTTGAGGAGTGGTTAATAGCAAAGGGCAGCAAAGAGTGTCTGAATAGCCCAATAAACCAAGGCAACCATTGCATCAGGCCCACAGACAGGACCCTGACCAGGGTTAGCCCCATCACTCTGACCTCCCTTCTCAGCTGGATTTTAAATCTCTCTTGTAAAGCCGTTTTTTTCCTACTTATAAAACTTTGAGTAAAATAAAAATAAATGTTGAGCAAAATCCTTTTGCCATCTTTAACTTTCTCTTGTTAGAGAATATTACTCAGTTGTTTCTAAGAATATTCATTTAAAAATTCTGCATAGATAGTGCCAAGACTGATCCCTCCAGTCCTTGCTTCTGACTCCTAGATAGCAATAAAATACTTAATATTTGAATTGATTTGCTAATTCTATGTGACAATCTGAGTAACAGATGTATCAGCTAAATGTGTTCTTGCTGTGAAGAGACAGTTTATCAACATATTTTGAGAAAACAGCATGGCCAGACTCCTTTTATCAGTGTAAAAACTGGGGCAGCCTACTAGTTCTCAAGCTCAGCAGAAGGTTAGTAGTGACTTGTTCAAGGTGAATCTTCTCTCCATCTATCTTTATGTGCACATAATGAGGAGAAAATCTGAGACTTCCAAATTTCAGCTGTTTATATGAGCTCTTCATATTTATAATAGAATCTGAGATTCCCCAGAAGAAAGAATTCTCAAGAATCATTGGCACACACATTTTATTTTCTTCCCAGGTGGACATAAACCTACAATTATATTAAAAAAATAAATTATTATTTCTGCCTAGCTGCTGGACTTTGAGATAAATCTATGAGTAACAAAATTATATCAAACATTCACAAGACTGAAACACAAGTCTCACTTTGTTCTAATTTCTTAAATTATCAGAACAATTTTTTCACCCACGAATAGATTAATAGATTAATAGAATCAGCTTTGTAAATAAATACTTTTACGCTCTTTGCCAATTCTGTATCTGCTCTTTAAAAACACCTATGCTGTAAGACCTTGTTTTTCCAGCTTGAGTGCTCTCAACAAGGATAGCTGTGAAAATCTTTTGCATCTGACCACCTTTACAAGTTTGTCTATATCAGTCAGATTTCTGCAGAGCAGGAGCAAAGATCAGTGAGAGGTGAGGAGGTACTGTTAAAATCTTTTGATATTTGGAGCAATCATTATTGAAGAAGAAACAAACAAGTGAAAGAAAATTAAAGGGGCCAGAAATAAAGATACTCAAATGAGCCAGATTTTATATTTGTCATTTGTGGGGATCTCAAGATGGTATCATGGGAGAGATTTTCAAAAATTGCAGTACTGTCTGAATTCAAGCAAATTGTTAATGTTAAAGCCCTCACATATGCCTGCCCTTACTCATAGCTTCTAAAACCTCCCACAAAAGGGCTATGCTTGCACAATGTGCTTCTTTGCATTTTTAGATATGTAGATAAGTAAACCTACCAGAAACATTTTAAGTCAGTGGAGACACTCTCCCAGCCCAGATGTGGTCAACTACCAGGCTGCTACTGAACATCAAATGAACTTTCCACATGCTATCCCTAACAAAGCTATGAATTTTTGAGTTCATGCATGGGGAAATATTGCAGCGCTCCTAATTCCCAGCTGGCCACAGATCTGTAACTTTTTCTTTGTTATCCTGACAGAGATGTAAATATGTTATACTCTGAATCAGCGAAAGCACCTTGTCCCTTTGGGTACAATTACACTGGAGAAGGAATCTCCACTGTAAAAATAGAATTTTTTTACTTCTCCACTGTAAAAATAAAATACTGAACAAAAATATGTACAATTGGAAATCTTTCAAACATCTCAAAGATAATTATTAAACTGATTATTATTGGGTGATTTCATCTCAACACAGGAGCTGTGATAAATTAAATAAGCATATTGATAGTTTTTATGATAAATTAAATACACCATCACTGTTTTAACATTTCTAGAATGTGCTGGTGGTTAAACAAAAATAAAAATTTCAGAGCAATGGGAGCAAGTATTCTTATTTTTTAACAAGAATCATAACTTATTGTAAACGATCACATCTCACCGTTTGATGATGCATTTGTATAGAGTCATCAAAAACCTTTCCTGATTCTTGGTGTTCAGCAACAGCTGTGAGATATATGACCATGAATAGAAATGAATGAGAGCTAAATCATGTGTTAATCATTGCCAGAAGTAGGTCAGACATAAGCTCTCTCTCGATGCTAACAGACACAGCTGTCTGTCACAGTCATCCTCCTCAACTGTCATTAGATGGCAAGTGACAAACTAACAAGTTGCAGGAGCTGTGGTACCCGGCAATGGAAAGTGGTCTCAGTCACAATTCCTGCCTTCTCATGGGCAGCATGACTTTACAGTGAATTCTTTACCACAGAGATCTGGCTTTGAGTCACTGTGCATAGATTAAGAACTATTGCCATTATTGCCTTGCACCAAGCACTCACTGCCCAGAACTGACATTTCTCTTCCATTTTCCTGGATAAAGTGAATAAGTGGATAAAATGAAGCTTGGATAAAGTGTTCCCAATATTTCCAATAAATGTCACTAGCTGGTCTACATGAGCAGGACGGTTTCTACAGTTCTTCCAGTCACTACTTTGCTCCTTTGCAATGGCTGTCAAATTTCTACTCTCTTTTCCCTTTGAATTACTTTCCTTTTTCTTTTAATATCAGAAACAGGAGCAGCAAACAAGAGGCTCTATTCTGAATAAGACACATGAACATTTGTGAAACTGTAGCAATGTTTATCCCTATAACAGATCCCTGCAAAAATGTAATGGGAGAGCTGTACAAGTGAGTATGGATATAAATACATATACACACATATAAGTTACTCTAAACCAAAACCATAGCCCTAGCCCTAACTCCCAGTATATCCCAGGTGCTCAGCATGCTCATTCCCAATCCTCCCAGTTGCCCCAGCATGTTTCCAGTAGCACCCAGTATGATCTCTTTCACTCCCAGTATAACCCAGCTGCCTCCAGTGCACACCCACCATTCCCAGTTGCTCCCAGTAGCACCCAGTATGGTCCCAGCCTCACAAACAAGTGTTTGAGCTCACTTAAAGGATCACCAGCAAGGAGATCAGTAATAACTTGATTTAATATTAAGTGACAGCACGACAGAGTTCATTGGCAAAGGTTTTCTCTGCTACTTATGAGATGGTTTAGGCACTCTGAGAGAAAAAAAAACCACAGTCAATCAAAACAGAAATAAACTGAGAACTCGGGTGGGGATGTGTTTAGGTGCATGTGACAAAAGGATAGAAAGGGCAAGGACAAAAAAGAATATAGCCTAAAGGCTTAAAGGCAATCAAAAGAACTTCAACTTGACTTATAATTTAAATTTAACAGTTTAGCAAAGGAACAACACTAGACAGCATATAACTTAATTTATAACTTAAATTAACTTACTTACAGGCCTAACTTAGATAACTAATTACTTGAAAAATAAAAGTAATCATCTGGACTAACTAGGATTTAGGATTATTCTTAATTTTAGAAAATATATTATAACATATGTTGATATATTCTGAGTGGGAGTAAGATATAAACATAGTCAGACTAAGAGTCCATAATGATTATGTTTATGGCACTGTCAAAGTTTTTTTTAAGAGACTGATGAAAGTCAGAGAGCCTCTTCTGTTTCAAATAAATGTCCAGGTTTTGCTTAGGAACTACACAGACTGCTTTAGAATACTCTAGTCGCTCTGCTGTCTAGAGCAAAAGATTGATGACAAACCAATTCTCTTTTCATCTGCAGATGACAACACTTGGTGGTGGAGGAGATAGAGGATGTTAAGAGAGAGAGAAATATTGCAAACACAAATATTGTTGTTCCATAGAACATTTTTTATGCCATTATTAGCATACCTAATGTACCTATGATGCAGGGGAAATGGATCCAGTGGGACGATAAAAGAAAAGCTCAAACAAAGAAAACCATGGGGTTTTCATTCCATGGAATGATTCTTAGATGGTACAGAGGAATCTCACCTATCTGATGATTTGAAAAATAGGAAAAATTAAGCCAGGAAATGCCTTCTGAACTAAAGAGAGATCCCTGTCAACAACTCTTTGGTCAGTGCCAAAACACAGGTGACTACTAGGCATGAGTGAGATTATTATTGCTGCAAAATCATAAAGTGTGAGCAGCCCATTTCCTTTTCTTTTTTACATGCTATGCCTATTTCCTCCTCTAACCAGTGATCCACTGGCCCAGATTTGGGCAAAAACACCAGTGAGGAAAACCAAGAACAATCCTACTCAGGCAAAAGAAACTACATTAAAGGCACATTCAAACAAAATTTAGCACCTGTTTTGTTTAGTTATGAGTGATCTCAGCTTCTCTCCCTCCCTCCCTCCCTCCCTTCCTTCCTCCCTTCCTCTCTTCCTCCCTCCCTTCCCTTCCTTCCTTTCTTCTCCTTTTCCATCTCTTTCTCATCTTTCTTTTCTTTCTTTCTTTCTTTATTTTCCTTCATTCTCTTTCTTTCTCTTTTCTTACTACTGAGTTGCTCAGACTTTATAAACCTGAAGAAAAGTTGATACAAATTGACAATAGAAAATGATCTGATGGAATCAAGTGAAGCATGTGGACAAGGAATCACCACTGTAACATGCTACAAACTTTGAATAAGTGAGAAGGTGACTAAACTTGGTCTCACCTTCTTCTCACAATAGTGCACAAGATATATCTCTCTCAAATTTATAAGCACTTTCTCTTCCTAAAAACTGAATCATTGTGAGCATGTCCAGACTGCAACTGCCCCTTATTTGTACCATGACATACAGAATGTAAAAGGTTGGGGTTTTGAGATTGTTGAGTATCTTCAGCCAAAACAGGAACATTAATTTTCACTAGACAGAAAAAAATAAATTAAGAAAGGGGGTTCAGTTTGGGATAATTCTGATCTAGTTTGTACATGTTATTAGCCGTTAAAATAATCTAAACTTGCATTTTGGGACATGACCATGTCATGTACAATAGCAACATTAAATGGATTATTTTTTAAACTAAATGTTATATATATGGAATCTCAAAATTTTTCTTGAAGTGGCTGAGTGATTTATCTCAAGAGATTTCTGCACTTAGGAGTTTTTTTTACTCAAAGATGCTCAAAGGAAGCAGTTTAATGCAAACTCTCAATATGTCACATTTTGGCATTGATTGCTTAATGCAGCAGCGCACAAATGAATTGCTCCACTGCATCCTCTGATCATGAATATGAATCGGAGTACTATAAACTGAACTCAATGTACTGCTAAGTGACTGCATCTGATTGTGCCAGCAGCCAGATGATTTTCTCATTAATGAGCTGAACTATTAAAAGATGGAAGAATATGAAGCCAAGCCAGCATTGCCTGAGCCTTTTTGCTGACATACTTCCAGGCCTACCAGAAAGCTTTGTCAACCAGTGAAAGAAAATTAATCCCAAAAAAAATTTTTATGAATGAAGACAAATAAAAGTTTCAAGGCTCAAATTGTGTTTCAGATTACATGGATGCGACTCCCTTGTAGTTGTAGTGTTTCTGTTTTAGTATGGGACAACCCAGATTTTGATATTAAGGAATTATGCCCCTCCTTTGCTTTTCAGTCTCTGCTATTCTGTGCATAAGAACCCATGGGTGCCTGGAAAAGACAGAGAACCTCATTCAACTAGGCAGAACTTCCAAATTCATTAAACCAAGAGCCACAGATTTATGGAAGGCATGTGGCAAACACACCCTTTGCAATAACAGTAAGCTGATTGTTATATCAGAAAAATATCAGAAATATTTTTAATTTGGATATTTTCAGAGCATTATTCAATGTCAACCATTGATGTGTAAAAATCCATTATTGTTTGCAAACATCACCATGATACTTTGCAGTTTAAATATGATCCCATCTCAGTTGGAAGCACCTGCAGTACAAGTCCAGAATGAGGCACGTAGATCAGAGTAGCAGAGCCCATAATATTTCTTAATCTCAGGTCCTATAGAAATGTGACATGTGGTTAACAACAACAACAAAAAAAAAATTAAAAATTTTAAAAAATTTAAAAACAAAAATTAAGAGCATATCTGCAGGCACCACCACTACTATGGCAAATCTGCCTCTAGAGGGCATTGCAAGCTAAATGTTTTCCCTGGCAAGTGTTGAGAACATCTTGGATCAGCCCAGAAGGCAGTTCTTAAATTGCCTAAATTAAGATATTCTGCTGTGTTTACAACATCAGCTATGTAGCAGTCAAAAAACTATTAGGCAGCAATATTGAAGGATCTTTAATCCGCTGAGCAATAGCAGATAGTTTTGGTAAAAATAGAAGTTACCAGACATTTTCTAATATACCTGAAGCTTCTCAGGATGAGACAGGTTGTGAACCAATTTTTGCACATAGCTGTTCCCTTTTAATGACTTTGCCTGCATCTTTCTATGAGCTCTGCCATCCCCACAGGTGGTTGAATCCAAAGATCATTGGTCGTTAGTAAGGAGGTGCAAAGAGGCTTTGAATGCTTTGCACCTGGCATGTAGGCCATGCACCTGATACAAACCAAATAACATTATAATTTGACTCTCTCAAGATCTATGATAAAATGAGAAATACAAATTTCTCAGATATAACTGCCATCAAAGTATTATGTTCCAGGCTTTTTGAGTGTAAGACAAAAATATCTAAGTGATACATCATGAGATGCTCTGATAGTGAGCTGTTAGGATGGGCTCTTCCCACTTCAGGCCGTTTTCTAGAGGTCTTTTTAAGCCTCTGCAGACATGCAGTAGGAAAAATCCAAACTCTGTTTTTTATTCTCCTCTCTACATGTGAACAAAGTCAGTTCAAATTACAAAAGCTACCTTTCTGCTGCTGAAAAGGAAGGAACATTCTTGTCTTGCTGCATGCTGAAGGCCATATTTTGTTGTTACAGACAACAGCAATCAGGTGCTTTGCTAGAGTTTGACTATGGATGTTTTACTATTCACATTTGTTTGACTACAATTAACTGAAATACATTCAGTACATTCTTTTTTTTCCAAGACTGACATTTGTCTATTTCCCTACCATCACAGTGATTCTTTTTGATTTTCAGGCACTGTTGTGAGAGTTCTGCTAAATGTCATAGCCAACAACATTTCTAAGAGGATACAAGTCTTGCAGGTTCTTCAAGGTTCAGGAGTCCCTTACAAGTTTTCAGAGTTCTCAGCTCATTTCTTGGTTCCTTATTTCCTGGTGCTATTCTGTGTGTTAAGATTTTGTACTTTAAGAATAGATTTTAATAATAAGATAGAAATGTCTTCTCTGAAGCATGTTATAAACCAACAGTTTTATTAATAAAGAAAACACAGAATATATAACATGTTAAAAATACAATATACTAGAAAAATATATTAGAAAAAGCAGTTTGGTAATTAAAACAGAAGAATAAACTATATCAGGAAGAAAGTTACACACGAGTAAAGTAAAACCACTCACACAATCAGTATTTATACTGACAGTTGGTTACACAGTGATACCATCAAATTTCTTCCTGTCTTGTTCATTATATTACTGCAGTGAACAGAAATGTAAAAATTTTAGCTTTAACTGGCTTTAGTTAAAATTCTAAGTTTGCAACATGCAAACATTTCTATTTAAGCAAAATAGTCCCTCTAGAATAATTATCAAGTGGTTTGTGTAAATGGAAGTGCTGAATGTATTTGATGAGAAATAAAAGGGTTCTGAGGTTATACTGTGGCCACACAAAATAATGTGGATGCTATAGGCCCATGAATGACAAATTTTGTTTGAACTCCAGATAAAGAAAATTGGATTCCTTGTGAAATGCAATTTGCAAAAGATGCCCAAAATCCAAACCCCACAGGTAATACGTTTGCTACTTTATTAGTTTTGTGGGTGTTTATTTATCTAATAAAGTAAGCATACCTGGTTTTGTGTAAGAATGTTTCTGGTTATCTGCTCAGAAATAGAAAAGTTTTGGGGTTTTTTTTGGTAAGATGAGGAAAGGTGTGTGTGTATCAAACAATTCCAACTGGAAGTGTTGGGTTTAATCTCCCCCTGTGCTCTGGTCCCTCAGCCACGTGCACCACCACCCTGCAGTACAGGCTGCGTGGGAGGCTTTGCTTTGTCCTGGGGTCAGAGATACTGAAAGGAAGAAAGAGAAAGAAAGATTAATCTGATAAAGGCATTGCCATTTCTAATCGGACTGATGGGAAACTGCAGTAGGAAGTTAAAGAGGCAACACAGGGTGAATTACTGTGATGAACTACTTGAAAGCTGAAGCAATCAAATAGATAGCTCTCACATATAAAAATTACTGTGCCATCTTTATTCATCAACAGTTTTGCACAAGTGTCTCATTGAAGTGTTCAGTCCCTTCCAGGGACAACTAAAGCACTCTGATACATTGGATCAGATTAAATCTTACCTAGAAAACTCAGCCACTGGGGTGGCTGCTTCCTGCTTCCCAGACTTAATTTCTCATAACAGAAATAAACTTTTAAAGCTTGAAAATAACAAACTCCAAAAAGTGATACCGGTACAGCTCTTGCAACCTGCTGGAATGGAATTGGAAGGGCTTTTACTCTGGTGTGTGGTAGCAGTAAAATCTTTTCACATAGGCTGAGAGATGAAAACCTATAGAAGGGAAATTTGTGACTCTTGGTTCATAGAATCAGAGTGGCTGGGGTTGCAAGAGATCTTAAAGATCATCCAGTTCCAACCTCCACACCATAAGCAGGCACATCTTCCACTAGACCAGGTTCAGAAAATATTCATACAAACAGACATTGAGGTTTTCTTCACATTTTTAGAGGCCAGAAGAATCCCATTTAAAAAAAAAAAACAACTAGTAATAAAAAAGCCTACTACTGAGTAAGAGATGAACAGACATATTTGCTTCAAATATAGTCAAATGATATAAAAAGCAAATACGGTATCATAGAAAATTCAGCATTAAATTCCTGTAAAGATTCTCTCACATGATTTTAAGAACCAGCTTATAATTTGATCTTTAGATATGCTGAGATCTTCCCATGATGCTGAATTCTCTGAGACTTGTGAAGTGGATGGGCTCTGAGGATACTCAATATTTTGTAGGACTGCTTGCTAATGGACAGAGGAAATAAGCATCAGTTTTGTGTCATCAAGTGTGTTCTTCTGACCAAGCATCATACTATTTTGTACTCAAGGCATATGGGATAGGAGTAAATGTGCAGGTACTGATAAAGAAAATTAAATAGAATTAGAGAAATTGACCTCGTAATAAAGGTATCTATGTTTTCAGAACTTTACCTTTTCAAAACTTAAGTTCTTTCACCCACAGAATTACTAACAGGCTTTTAAATAATATTTTCCACGTAAATACCTATTCTGCACTTCTGAAGTCATGGATCAGTCAAGGATACTAACACTGAAGATGAAGAACAGTGATGGACCAGATACATTTATAGTTGTGAGGAAAGAAAAGACAGATAAATTTTACACTTTTTTCTTTTTAGTGTTAACCTCACTTACAAACATGTAATAAATAAATGTGGTTCCAAGTATTTTATTTGATGACTCTGATTTTGCATCCCAAATTATTTATACTAAACAAAGTACAGCATTTGCAGAAATAATTTCCTTAAGATAATACTTTTTTTAAAAAAATTAATTTTTATAAATCTTGGAAGCCATATTGCCTAAATTTCAAGCAAAATCAATTAAAATTACTTCAGACAAAGTATACATCACACAAAGAGTATTTTTTGGAACATTCAGTCACCATGCTGCTGTGTATTTGCTGAAATAAATTTATTGACTACTTTTCATAGTCTTATAGTTTGTAGTTTTCTGGACATTTACACTATTTGTCCAGTGCTGGAATAAGTTTTTCCAAACTTTTCGAAGAGAACAATCGATGAAAACAGTGTTTCAAAGTCCTAAAGAAAAGAGACAAAAAAATGATGTTAGGCTTAAATGGGTTTGCCTTTTTTTTTTCTTTTTAAGATATTTTAGAGTCCTAAACGTTGTCTTCTAGTTACATTTCATTACATAAGATAGAATGCAAGTTATGCAAAATAGTGAATGTTAAATATACATTTTAACATTAAATTAATATTACCTTGAAGAGGACCAAAAGAATGGATTTAGTTGAAAGTAAATATGTATTTCAAACTCTCAGCAACTATAAGAACTGCAGAAATTTCCTGCTCTAGAAACTACATTTTACAGTCCTTGGTAAATCATGGTATGCAGAGGTTTATTCTCCTCCCTGGCAACCAGGCAGGTTAAAGAAAGCACAATAGCCTTGCTATATTTTAACTTTTCCACTCTGGTTAACACTGAAATAAATGTATTAAAACAGCTCCAAAAGAAATGGTAATAAAATGGTAACAAAACAAATATATATTAATTAAGTATTAGTGGCAACAAATTGATTAGGAGAAGCAGGGTGATTCCTGAACATGTTTTTTTTTCCCAGGTAAAATTCTTGCTTATCACATTAAATTTTTTAAGTGCAAATGCTTAAAAATCTAAATTGAATGAGGGAAACACAAGTGAAGCTGTGCCTTAAGAGTGCAATGTCAGTTCAGCCAACAAACAAGAATGTAAATCAAACTAAGTGTTCCAAACCATATTTTGATTTCTCTACTTACTAATAAATACTCATGGTAAATGATTAGCAAGTCCATCATATTTAAGGTAAGGTTTTAAAGCCTTCTTAATAAAATTATCTTCTTTGAACCTGAAGTACTGAAGATAGTATAAAAATAGAATATACTTGGTTTGTATTAAAATGGTTTTTACTTTTAGACAGTAACATGCCACACATAAATTCTCAGCTTTCTAGGATCTGATGATTCATTTTTAAGAAGTTGGTCTGAATACTTTGTACTGTTTTCTATTGCCAGCAAGTATCTCTGTGAAAGTGAATGAAATTGAATCGTCTTCATGGAATGTTTGAGGCCATGAGTGAATGAAAGCAAAAAAGTTTTATCTTTTCAACACATTTCCCAATTTGAAAAGTTTCATTTTCTCTTTAAGATAGAATGATTTTTTTAATTTTTTTTTTTAATGACATGAAACAGAATTATCATTCCCTGGACAATTTGGACTTGGCTACTTCACAGACCACAGTTCAGCTGTATCTCAGCAGAGCACCTCTGACTTCTAGTAAGCTTCATGCAAACACTTGTTGGGCCCACCTGCATTTAATCTGCATTGCATGTTGCCAAACTGAGACAATATCATTTCTTACATCTCATACTTAAATTGTTTATTATGATTCCTCCAAAATTCTGATGCATAAATCTTAAAATAATAAGGTAGACATACATTAAAAATAAAATAATCCATGTGTGCTGTGAAAGTGAGTACTATCCCATTCCTAAATGATTCACAAGATTTACTTTTTAATGTTTCTCTATGCCTTGTACTGGCCCATTTCTTATTCAACAGAAACAGCCTATTTGCATATTTTCATATTAAACTTTTAGAATGGCAAAATACTCTAATTTTCAGTGTCTGTTCCAAATCACCAGCACCTTCTTACCACAAGAAAAGTTGTCCATATAATTATTATAATAAATATTATGATATCTCCAATACAACTGCAAATGGTTTCCTTCTAAAGTGACGCTAGTTATATTTAATTCAGTAAATTAACCAGAATAATTCTGTTCATGGGAACGGAAAAATCAACAAACAAGCCCTAGTTGCTGAGAAAGCAAGCAGATAATCCAGCAATAATTTAGGATTAAGCAGTAATTCAGAGCAGAACATGATATCCATTGTTTTTAAACAGGAAGTATTTTTTTAATTAACATGCAGGACAGTTACATACAGCTTAAGAAATCATGAACAGTTTGACAAGTGGTGAACCTTGAGTGAGACAGGGAAACCAGTGAAACCTGTGCACCCCCCATATCAGGATAAAATCAGGAATGGGAAGGCTGAGCATTGCAGAGATCTTCATTTGCTGGAGCAGACGGCTTTTGCTATTAGGATTCCTGGCCAAACAAAAACAATTGGCTGCCAAAATTAGCTCCTTGGGACGATTTAGGAGCCTTTGAAGTGAACAGTGTTTTTGAGTTGGAACTAAGCCCAGGTCCAGCTTCAGACTCAAATCAAAATGACAAAGAGGAAATTTTTTGTGCCACACACCCCCTCAGTGTAAGATTACTTTGGTTTGGCAGCTGTACTGTTTATCTTGTTATTTAAAACTATTCCACTAGATACTCACAACTGAGCATTTAAACAACTGGCTCTGATTATGACGACAGCATTTATGTTTGACCACATTTAGGAAACATTACAGAGTCTGATGGATAAATAAAAGCATGCTGGCTTTAGAGTTACATGAATTAAAGAAATTTAGAATGTACACTAGGTAAAAATTGCATAGCATGCATATAAAATATAAATACCTTTTTGGGAAACAGATCTTGTTTCTATTTTTTCTGTACTTGAAGATAAAGATTTTAATTGGATTCCAACAGAGAGATAAAGTAAGGCCTGAAAACACCACCTGGCCTTGAAAGATCTACCTCACAGAATAAAGAGAAAGGAATTGGAAGCCAGGTTCTCACATCCATCTTACACGGTGGTGAAATGACCACTCAAAACATGCAGGGAACACAGTGATGCACTCCTCATTGATTCTGATAGGAATCATCTTGAATTTAAGCTGTTTGCTACATAGCATAGAAGTTATGAAGTTATGTAAATAATCCTTCTGAAGAACATAGGTTGTAAGTGGAGAAAAACAGGCTTCTTCAAAATTATTTTCACCATCAGTTACTCTCTATTGGTAGTTAAAATGAATAGACTTACAAATATGAAGTCACGCATATTGGTGAGATTGACCTTATAGTTTTGCACTCTCAAGACCACAGGAGCAAGGAGCTGAGATTTATGGAATTTTTCCACAATGCATTCTTAAATCATGCTATATAATTCTCAGCATCAGAGATCTGTAATTCTCAGCAATGAGACCTACTTTGAAATTCCCGAAGTTAATGTAACACTTCCTTTTTAAACTTGTCCAGCTTTGACTCCTTTCACTCTAGAAAATTGTAAGTGATTCAAGTTCAACTGACAGAGCTTAACAAGACCTATGGATCCTTTCAATATATTTGGCTACTTGAGCTTGTGAGCTCATCAGTTCAAAACAATGGAGTCAAAAAAGGTGGCATAAAGCCACCAAAGATTTGTCTCAATCAGCACTCTGATGTCATAGATTAGACTTGCCAAATGGTTACATAGTCTATATCTGGAATGTTATTAAAGCAAATTCCAAAGACATTTTTCATCTGACGATGCAGTCTTACATAAATACAGATCACGTACAAACACTGGCAAATGAACAAGACCTTGTAGACCTTCATATTGGTTTGGAGGCCTTTGAAAATGACTTCTGTGATATTCTAGAAACAAACTTGTACTAACAATGTTTCTTTCCAAGCAATTTTGAGAGTACTGCACGATATCCCGTAATGTAAAAATGCAGTTCAAAATGAGATAGGAATTACAATTGAGGATCTTGGAAATTTAATGAAGTAGAAAGTCAGCTGCCTCAGACCAAAGCAAGAACAGACAAACAGCAGTAGTGTATCTACTCTCAGATTTTAAGGCCAGAGAGCACTATTATTACCATTTATTCTCAGCTCCTGCATACACTCTTCAGGTAATTTCATATATCAAATCTCTGAAGTCCATAATAATTATGAAACTGTTAAGCATGTGATAAACCTGGAACAATAAGCATGCAATAAACTCACATTATCTGATTTACAGGATATAACAGTCTTTCCTTTCTCTGTAATGACAAAACTTGGGTTTGCTGAATAAGTACAGATTTGGTTGCATGAATTGAGATTAAATTTATGTTAGGTTGTACAAATATAGATTTCCTTCATGGGTTAGTAGAAGCAGTATGTGCAGAAGTTTCAAATAAGAATTGTGTAATGAAAAGTATATACTGAGATGCAAAGCATTCCATCAATTGAAGATATTCAGAGCAGTGAGTCCTCTTCTGAGTCAATGAAAAAGTACTAAAGACAGTGTATAAATGCATTATGTCAACCATGACACCATGTGCTGTGTAAAAGGAGAACAAATCCATGAAAAGTTTGCATCTCAGAAAAACTTTTGCAGTACTGGAATTGTAGCTGTTGCTCCCATAGAGACATTAGGCCTCTTCTATTCTTCTCTTTATAAAACACCTATTCTGAATTAATAAAATTAATTAACAGTAAATTCTGTTAGTTATTAATGGCAGAAGGAATAAGGAAAAATTGGCACAGCTGCTGGAATCATAATTCTATCTTCATGCTACTGAGTAGTAAAACCAGGAAACAATACTTTGAAACCAGTATCCACAGATACACACCAAGACCTTAGAGGGCACAGTGGGAAATTCTGCACAAATTTCCCAGCAGGAGGTATGCTCTTAGTATAAGCTAAGCCACTGAGCACTGTAGCTTTCCCGCAAAGCCAGGAGACATCCCATGTGCACAACTCCTTTGGAAACCAGGCAGCACTGCCAAGTGTCACTGCACAGCTCCAGTCCACAACCCCACCTGTTTAACACTAAGTGGTCATATTTAAGTGTTTCCTATGATCCTAATGCTTGTAATAGTAAAATTAAAGTTTTAAATTGAGCTGTCATAGAAAGTCTTCTGACCTGTTAATAGACACAGAGGTCTCTAACAAGGAAGCAAACCACAAACAGCAAGCTGTTAGACAAGTAAAATGTTGATCCAGCTAACTTTTATTCTCAGCAAATTTATCAATACTGGTTAACAATACTTCCAACTAGTACAGGGCCTTCTGACATGACAAAATGAGTGTAACAACCCATTCTGTCAATACAACACAAATGTCATTTCAAGTGCTCAAAACCCACTAAGCTACCCTAAAAAAGATTGATTTATCTGCTCCAGTGTTTCTTTGGGGCAAACTTTTCTCACAACTGAAACCAATTAGTGGGCCTGGCACTTGTAGTGCAAAATGTAGGTCAGCATCAAGTAATAAAAAAGTATTGACTTTTCTCTGTCTGTAAGCAGCATGAAAGGGGTGCCATGGCCTTGTCGTATATGAAAAGAGCTCCATTAATTTCACTTATTTCAACCAGGGCTGTCAAATACTAATGCTTCTATTGCACTTTTCACACAAAGTACATTGACACCAATCCTGGCACCAGTGTAACAAGTTTACAATATTTCAGTCAGCGAAAGGGGTACTATAATTTTTAATTCCCTGTAGTACATTTAGTCTCTTTAAGCAGCACTGCTCATAAGACATACTTAGAGATATGAGCTGGGACATTATTAACAGGTTCATACTTCTTCCCATGGGCAACAGAACCTATTCCTTGGCCACAGCTTCAAAAGCTAATTAGCCAGAAAGTTCAGGACAGAGTTGTTTGGCACAACTCTGTTTTTGTGGCTGGTGGGCACAGACTGCCAGCTTTACTTTCTGCTGTGGAGAAAAAAACCAAAATCTAGGAAGAGGTCTTCCATGACTTAAGGCTATAAAATTGAAAAGCTAATGTGTTAACCAATTGGGTCAACCAGCCCCTTCAAAAAAGAGATAATAACAAAAGCCTGGATCTTGCCTTAGGGACTGGATCTCATTGTGTCAGCATAGAGATATTGACTCCCAGGGAAAAAAATCAGAGTTCCCTGCCCACAGCTGACAAGTGACCACTGCTGTGATGAATGGGGTAGAATTGCACCTTTCTCTATTTAGCTTACCAACAGGATGCAGAGGAGAAGGAGGAACCAACATCTATCTCCTCATTCAACTGTCTACTACTGCTACCAATTTGAAAACCTCTACATTTTGTTCTTTCTGGTAGGAGCAATAAAGTTTTCCTGGAAGCACAGGATATTTTATGAGCTTCTCCATAATGTGGATAGACACAGAAGAGGTCAAACTGACTCAAAATGTTATGATCTTGTTTCCCTCTATTTTCTGCAATTTGCCTTCTAAACTGACTTTTCTTTTTTTCAAGTGAAGTTTATGGTTCTTGTTGACAAGCTTGAGGGCTCTGA
The DNA here is from genome assembly GCF_049639895.1 of Pseudopodoces humilis. Taxonomy (NCBI): domain Eukaryota; kingdom Metazoa; phylum Chordata; class Aves; order Passeriformes; family Paridae; genus Pseudopodoces; species Pseudopodoces humilis. The sequence goes on from NC_142202.1 coordinate 19,247,199, forward strand.
GTGTGATGTCTAACTCATTCCCTAATTACCTCCTGCAAATGCAAACATCACCACCAACAATAAAACTCTTTGATTTAAAAAGACCGGGTGACTATGGTAGAAGGCAATTTTCTACTTGCTTTAATGACTTTGTAAGTCTTACCCTTTGAATCAACTTGCTATTAGATCTTAAAATAAAATGATATTGTATAGCCATAATAAAAGGAAACTTTATAACCTTCTGTGTTACGCTTACATCAGGCAAGTTTTTTTTCTATTTGTTAGTTTTAGTCTTTTATTGACATTATGATAATGTGTTGTAAAAAAGAATCAGGAAATTATGTTCACAGTAGGAAATTTAACAACACTATTTTAATATCCTATCTTCCAAACAGAAAGAGAAAACATTAATTGCTACTTAATTTATGTAACAAACATTTCATTATTTTTACACTTAATTTTTCATGGATATTTATGACTATCACTGACTCTTACATGTTTTATCTTTTATGAATTAAAAATGAGGAAGCCAAGCTCAAGCACTGCTTGTTAGGAATTATGAAAGATTTTTAATGATGGCTCATGAGTTTGTAAAACCACTGACTTGATAATCACATAGGTTTAGATACTTTCTGTGTGATGTGTCAAATATGAACAGCACAGCCATGTGTGCTCCCCTGGGACAGCCTAACATGGAAATTACTACTCCATTCCTCCATTTCTGGAGTATTTGGAGAATGAAGTGTTCTGCTACTCATTTGTGCTCACTGAAGTTTCCTTTCATAGCTCAACAGCTAATTGTGCTAATTTATTCTTTGGATATAGCCGGAGACAACTGACAGAAATGAAGCTCTAAAACTTCTTGTCCTCATCTGTGCAAGGAAGGAGACAAGGGGTTCCAGGCTTGAAAAGAACCTATTTTAGCTCTTGCATGGTTAGAAGCAGTTTGGACAAAGGAACAAAAGCATATCCCCTTTCATAGCTACACAAATTAAGCTATGACATGACAAAAAATAATTATGTTCTTGAGAATGCAATAGTTTGAGCCACTGTACAAGGAAAGCACAACTATTCCTAAACAAGTAAGATATTCTGTGATAGCCGTGTTCATTAAGGATTACAAATATGTCAACCCCTACTGTCGTTTCTCACATGCAAAATCAAATTATCTCTGGGCTTTGATGGAAGTTTTATACAAGGAAGGACAAAGGAAAAAAAGGAGAAGAATTTGGTCCAGTAAATTACTTTCTCCTGTAAGTATTGCCTCTGCAAAATTAACCTGGGATCTGAAACTAGGCTGTCTTTTTTGTCATGTGTAATATAACCAGCAATGAAGATTTGTGGTCCAAATTTGCATTTTTTACATTTACTTAGTACCCTGCAGTCATTGTGGTTGCCCAAGGGGAAGGAAGTGTGGAATTCCCAGCTGTACCCTGTATGTTCATTTATTCAATTTATTAATGATCTGCAAGCCAAGGCACTGTCTGGTCCTTCCTCTCAAACATGGACTAGCTGTACTATGCTTTAGAGAGAAATACATTCTCCCTTATAAATAAAAGTTCAGTTAATTAATTTCATTATGTGTATAAAGCTAATCTACAGGAGAATAAGTCACCTTGATGTAGACACTTTCCAGGTACTTTTAGACCTGTTCAGAGTCAGTATCAATATTACAAGTATAGCTTGCCACACAAAGTTACGGTGGGTGCTATACCACACTTTAGGCAATGTTATGAAACATCACCCAAGCTCTGTTCTGAATGTCTGTATATGAACCAAAACTGCCAAAGACAATACTCTGTTTTTTCAACTATGTAGCCTTTTTTTACAAGTAAATTAAATTAAGAAACCAATGTGAATTTCTCCACAAGCTATTTCATACTTGGATACCCTTGAACTTTACTGAATCTGGGCTAAAAAACAAATGTGCAGTTGAAATAGTTCAGTAAGTATTCAGAATCCCAAGAGGTGTTTATTTGCCATTGTCATGCAAATATCTCTTACAGTGTATTTTAACAAAATATTTTGGAAGAGGGGAGAAGAAGTCCATCTTAATCTATTTAAAATGTATAAATAACATTGTCAAAAATGAAAACACTCTAATGAGAAATATATAACCCTTTAAAGAAGTTATTAAATCTGAGGTGGAGACTAACACTACATTCCTGTGTACAAAGAACCCCACAGACTTAAAAAGCAGCTGATGAAAAAAAGTAAAGGACTTATTTTTAGGACAGTACTTGTATTTTTGAATTTGTATTTTCTTGTCCTGTCCATCACACACACTCTGCTAGCAACAGGACTTGAATTAAAAACTAGTGCACTTAGGGATAAACGTCTTGACTTAGGCCATTTGTAAGCTCCCCCTTCGTTGTCTAATCTGTTCAACTACCACATTCTCTTTCCAGCTGAAAATAAGCCAGTGCCAAGTGCTCACTGCCAAGACAAACTCTGAACCACTTTTAACCTGCTAGACTAATGCCAGAAAATGTTTAACCTGCCAAGATCAAGTTGCAACTCTCTCTAACTTGCCAAAATCATGCCACCAGGAGTTAAGAAGGAAAAATTCTGAGTTGAAATCATCAAATCCTTGAAAACATTTATCTTATTTGGCTTCTGATATGCAGCAAAACCATTACTTCAGTTAGATTTCATCTGGCTTCACATGGTTCTGGATGATACTTTCTAACCTGATTGTTTTCTGTGATGAAATTACTAGACATGCAGATCAAAGGAGAACAGTTGATGACACTGTCTGGCTGAGCTTTAACAAGGCTTTCACACAATCTCCCAGAGAATCCTTTTAACCAAGCTGGTAAATTATAGTCTAGATGTGCAGACTAATAGATGTAACAGCTGCCTGGAGTCTCAGGTTCAAAGAGTAGCAGTGAATGGCTTCTCCTTAACTGGAACCTTAGTACCAACATATTTTCTCAGGTGCTGTCTTGGGGCCTATCTTAATATCTTCCTCAGTGACCTAGAGATGGAGAAGGAATGCTCTCTCCTCAGGTTCCCAGATTCCACCAAAGTAATGGGTACCATGGAGACATTGGAGGGCTGTCACTCAGTGATGCAGACAGGCTGGAGGAATGGCCTGACAGAACTTTACAAAACACAGGATGGACAAATGCACAGATTCACTCCAGAGCAAAGCAGACTGAAGGCTAGCAGGCTGGGCAGCACCTCTGCAGAAGAGGACCTGGTGGTCCTTGTGGGCAACTGGCTAAACACCAGTCAGCAATGTCTCCTAGCACCGATGAAAGCTAAAGCAAAACCCGGTTTTCCTCTCCAGAAATACAAGCTACCTTCAGAAGAGACAGAAGTGATCAAACAGGAATATTTTCTCATTTTGCAGGCAGCTTACTTTGCAGATCAGCTAACCCCAGAGAAACTACTCATGTCCCATCCAGTGTTTACAAATGCTCTCATTAATCAATAAAATGGGAACAAGAGCTTTTAGACTAATAGCTATTGTTATTTTTTCTATGTGTCTTTACTCATATATGATAACATATCTTCTTTATGTGTCATGTTTTCAGTGGCACTTTTTCTTCTGTGTAAATCCACCAGTTCTTTGATACAGTTCAGGAATAGCACCAGCTACAGTGATTGCTCACTCAGGTGCCACAGATTTGTTTTGGCATTAGCACGAAGTTAGTTCTGACAAACTTGCTGATTAGAAGCTTTGGGGAGAAAAACAGCTGGTATTTATAGCCAAACATTTTTACAGATTCAACACTGTTCAGAAAAATGATATGGATTACACTTATTAGCACAAATTTTAAAAATAGATTGCTGAGCAATTCAAAACCTAAATCCATGCTGCATTGGTTCTGATATGAATACAAGTTATGTGTATAGTAAATGCAACAACTTATGTAGTGATATTCTGTAGTGCATAAACAAAAGTTTGTTTCATTTTTCAGATAGATAGCTTCTGAACTAAATTCAACACTCTGCTGGCCACATCGAGGAAAGAATTTAGCCTGAGACTTTAACATCTATGCCTTTAATGTCTATACAGAACTTTCAACGTATAGCTGAGTATGATTATATCTTATAAATTAAGAGGAAGTGGGAATTTCTGCAATGTTTTATATGCTAATTTATTCATTGACAGTGTAGTAGCAATATAAGTTATACTGTAAAGTTTCCCATACTTCTCTGAGGACTTCAGATTTAAACTGAAGTGTGGAAATTCTTTAAATAGCAATGCATTTTGGTCTTCCTTTTGCCAAAGCCTTGGGCATCTACAAAAACTACAAATCATGCCAAACTCTTTGAGTGATATATGGAGGACCACAATCCACTAGGAAATAAGCTGAGACGAAGTCATTCATTCCATTTGGGTCTTTCAGTGGGATTTGAACCATCCAGCCCACAAACCATGTCTCATGAGATTGCAGTGTACATCCAGCCCACAGTAATAATGATTCATATACATATATGTGTATATGTTTTATTGCTACTTTTAGCTGGATTAAAAGCAATATATCAAATTTTATATTTCTGCTTCTTTTATTAGCTTTCTAGTACTTGATCAGCTGATAGAGGCAGTAATGAAATGTTTTTTTATAAACTGGAGTTTGTAAGTCCTGTGCTGAGAATGTAATATTTCAAAAAATAGCCTAAGCTTTGGGGAAAAAACCAATTACAGAAACAGCATTAAAAATGCCAAGCACTGGGCAGAAGCAATTCTGGATCAGTTTAAAAAAGTGATTGATGAAACTCTAATCTGAGCTGAAGGAACAGTTTCACGACAAGCTGTGACCATTCCACACACTTCATTAGCTGCCATAATTAGCCTGGTGTTTCAATTTGTTAGAACTGGTGGGGACAATTTTACTCAGAATGCAAACATCAAAAAACAGGGTGCCTCAGACTTCAGAAGAGGCTGATGAGAAGCTTTTCTAGTCTCTGTTAACTAAAAGATTAATTACAGCTGATGGGAGGCTGTACTCTGATTGTCACTCTGTCTATGTGCATTACTTTTAGCATTAGAAGAAAGACACGGTTGACACTACACTGCTCAGTCAAGCAGCTTTGCATTAGTATACAAAGTCTGATAATATGTTCTGTTTTTATTGTTTCTCTTTTTTCCTTTTTCCCCTCTAAGTTTGAGACTCTCATATCTAAAAAGTTATTCTTTAAAAGAGCAGGGTGTCTGGTTGGTAATGGTAAGCACTTATCATATATGCTGTCATTCATTCACATGACTACAGGTCAGAAATTCTAACATGTCTCAAAGCTACAAGCTGGGAATAGTTTTAGTTCCTATTATTGCAGTCAAAATGTAAATTCCTACTAAAACAGTCTCATTATGAGAAACAAAACCAATACAGTTATGAAACTGGTACTGTGTCCTTCAGTCTTTGTACAGTACTCCTCTACCTGAGGTGTGGTTACCTCTATACATGAACTTATCAAAGCTTGTAAGGTTATTTAAATGGAAGTGAAGTTTGAATTTGAAGTGCAAATGTTAGTCCTGAATAATTCCATAACTTTCATTCTAGAACATTAAGACATTGCAAATCACCTGCTCATAAAAACACTCCTTATTTGGATATGCCTTTCACTTTCCTACATGGAAAAGTGAGATCAACATTGACTGTAAGAGATCAACAAAGACTGTATAAGAACAAATAATATAGCTTATCATGGTGGAATATCCTTTTAACCTGAGTTTGTAAAGGGCATGTTGAAACCAGCTCTTTATTGCATTAAATGAATAAACACTGAAGTGTATTCTAAAGTGAATATATCGTGATTTAAAATGGGAAAATGAGTCCAGAATTACTTAAAAAACATAAATTTTGAAGAAAGAAGCATTAGAAACTTACATCAAACCATTAAGACAACAAGCAGTCTGTACTACTTTCCATGTCTCATTCATTCTAACATAACTGCACAAAGCTTTTACTGTGGTTTTTCCAATTAAAGAAAGGTAGGTTACTCCAAAATATATTTTTCTGCACTGAAGTCTTACTGTTTTGAGAATAATGTACTTTTGCTCTCTGGAGAGAGCATCAAAACAAACAAAAACCTTTCTTTCAACTTGGGCTCATACCTGGCATAATATCTTGGAACACCTATGAGTGTTATTAGCATTTAAATTATGAAACTATACAATCACAATGAGTCAGTGTAGCAAAATCTCTAATTCAGACATCATTTCAAGATGCAACAGTCTGTAGTCCTGAGTGAACCTGTTGCAAGGAAGTCATCAAAATATGTGTCTCTGATCTTAGACATCAATTTTGCAAACTCACCAGCAATGTACATTTAAAGATGAGATTTAAAAAGTCTGTTCTTCTGAGAAAATGGGCAACACCATTTTTCCTAGAACATTATCTGAATGGTGTGTATTTAAATATGTATTATAATCATTATGGGCCAGATCCTTACCTGTTGCCAATTAGTCTAGATCCATGGATATATCTCAATTATGGTAGGTCTGAGGACCAACTCTCAAACCTGCAGTTTTCAACAGTTGTATGGCCCATGTAATTCTCAGAGGATTGTGTGAAAAGCTTTTGGTTACCTTAATTTCAACTCTATTTAACAAGCACAAACAAGGTCTTGGTGAGTATTATCAAATAATAAGTAGCTTGCTTTTGCAGGCAAGTTTTATAAAGAATTTCAAAATATAGCCTTTTTAATTTAATATTGCAGCAAATTGAATTGAGTTGAAATACATTATGTTTGACATACATATAAAAAAAATCCATTTAATTCCAAGAATACTGAACAGTACTGAGCAATACTGAATCAAAACTGATATGAAAAGGCAAGGCCATGGATTTCCCAGTTTAGTGTATGGATTTTGAATTCCAACAAACAAAATCATATCCAAATAGTCAACACCTAAAGGAATATAAACAAATTATGTGTAACTCCAGTATCTTCTGTTTCTAGATTAATTGAGGGGTTTTTTTGCAATTTAAAGCTGTGTCACTAATTACTGTAATGTACACTAAGCATGTATTGAAGGAATTGGGAAAGATACTCTATTTCTAAAGAGTTTCTGATTAAATAAGGGGCCTTAAAATGTTTAAGCAATGTGTACAAGAGGAATTATTTACAAAGCTTAAACATACATACTCACAGAAATACTGGTTAAAGTTAACTCTTACTAAAAAAGCAAGATTTTCTTTTATACCACTAAGATGCAAGTTACATTATTAAATGAGAAAGGTAGGCAAAGCAAGGCATTTATCATCCAACAGACAAATGACAGAGGATTCCTAGTTAGACAGTATAATAAGTGCCATCTAATTTTCTCTTTCGAATCAATTTATTCTTCAAAGCCTTGGATCATCATCAAGGGACTGCATTTTCCCACTGAGAAATTACAGAACTGAAAATCAGGTTTTATAAAATATTCAACTAGTTGCCCACAAACCCTTAAAAATAACCACTAGAATGGATTTTTTTAGACTAGTGGTGACAGTATCTCTTCTAATGCAAATAATTGAGTGGTTTGACTCTTCTCAGACACTACTTTGTAGCATTACTTCAAAATCAGACCCTGTGACTCATCAGTAACCACCAGAAAGTTTTTTCACCCTTCCAATTATCCACAGATTCTTTTCTGCGTTTAGTTGAACATTAGCCAAGGGTAAATTTTGCATGGTTTAATTTGATTCACAGTGTTTACCATCTTTCTACAACCAAGAAAATAATTTGAAAGCTCAGTGATTGTTAATAATAATTAATAATTGTATATCAAGCGTAGCATTTTTCAAAAGCAACCCAACAGTGGTGACCTAAAGGATTTTCTCAAAGAAAACAATCTACAGCTCAAAAACCTTTCCAGTGGAAGCACTGAAAGTGATCTTTATAAAAAAATGTAATTCTGTAAATATGACACAGTCATAAGGAACCTGGAAAGGTCATTATGTAAACTGTCAGAAGTTGGAATTGTCATTTTCTTTCCTGAAAAATGAAATGGGTTCATCTTAAAATATGAGATATTTCATTCTAGTCCTCTGAATTTGAGGTGTTCCATTTTTGGACACGGCATACTCCTGCTTTTCTTAATCAACAGAACATCATGACATTTGACAAAAAAAAAAAAACAAAACAAAAAACAAACAAACAAAAAAAAGATTAGAAGTTGCCAAAGTGACTTTAAGATACTTTTTGTTACCCAGTTTCAGAGACCACCTGCTGATTAAATTGTTCTGTGATATTAAATTGGGAAACACTGCTCTTTTTCTGTACTACCTAATCAGGTAGGCAAACACCTGAGCTCCAAGGAGCTCACAGCATTGAAGAGTAATGCTGTTCAGGGTATCAACCTATGTGAAGGCAGGGAATCATTCAGGTTGATTTTCAGGTGATGATACATGACCATTCTGACTCCAAGTGGTTCTTCTGAGAGCAGAAAATAAATGCTACAGGTTAGAAAATATATGTTACAGGGTACAGACAGACTTTTCATGAATAATATAGTAGATATTGTTGTAGGACTAGATCCTTGGATTTAAATGATTTGGTTTGGTGCAGGACTCAGGATAGAAAAAGAAGTGAGAGAAAGTAGTGTTTTTTTGGAAGCAGATAGTTGATAACTCAATCTAAGAGTTCAGTTGGAGCATCTGAATAGATACAACAAGTCATGCTAGCAGTAATAACCATTCAGGAACCATGTCATGGGCTGGGGATTGCTGGAGTGCATCCCATTTTGGCAACAAACCTTATTATCCCTGACTTGGCTCATGAGGAAACCAAGATTGGAACAAGCAAATTCTTACAACCCATCTAATAATTCCCTTATGACTGCTACATTATGTAAGATCTGTATTGTCTAGGAAAACACACTGAGGTTGGATTGGGGAATTAGGAATCTGATATTCCAAATATGTGCTAACACTTCTCATGTACATTAGTAACTTCTGTCACAAAGCACACTGGTAAATATGGGCTTTACAGTTTTAAAAAGTATTAAAGCTGACAGTTCAGATTAGCCAGTATCACAACATCTTATCTTGAATAATCTTCTTTTGTAATTAAAATGAAAACTAGCAAATTCCTTTGATAAAAATGAAATCACAGTCTGAGCGAGAAAGAATTTAAAACTTCACACAAATCATGCCTATGATCTCAAGTCAAATCATTGGAAGGTAAGAAAAATGGAGTTAAGGTGGAATTTAAGTAAATTTCAGTATAGTCAGGGATGGGAAAGCACAAATAGTGTATCAAAAATTCTGCCTCACAATGACATCATCCACTAGACATGACTGTTTTATGTGTTGAGATAGAACTAATTTTCAAACAGAAAAAATCTCTTCCCACCCCCAAGATTTTTTTCTGTTTTCTCTATTAACCCAGATTGAAAATCTGTCAGTTCTTGGACAAAGAGCCAAATTTATGCCTACTGTAAAGCAGTGCAACTATACTTTTCATTATACATATGTAACATTCTTTATATAAATTCTGGCTTGGAATATGTACTCATACTTGTTTTTGTCTGTTATGTATGTCATAATTTAATTAAATACTTCTGAAACTTCATGCAATCACAGTTAAAGGTAATCACTGTTGAACAAAAGCAACTGAAGCTGTTGATTGTGCCTTTATCTACACTGGCTGAATCCGAGCCTGTAATTCTCTGCCTCTGGTGACAAAGATGGAAGTGATATAATTTATATATGGAACAACTATTGCCTGCTACGCAGTACAGTGTGAAAATGCCAGCAGTGTTGACCAGAGTCCTGCTTCCACTGCTCCACCAAAAGAAGAAATGTGCTGGTGGTGAATTATGAGGGCTATTTTTCCTAGCCCAGGCAAGGCCATAATAATCAGAATTATTTGAAGTTGATATTTGATTAACGCTGGCAGTACTCTATAAGTGATTTCCACTAGTCAACATGTAATTATTTAATTATTTCCCATTATTAATGGAATGAAACAATTCAAAACAAACAGCTAGAATGACTGTTTTGCCAGAAGCTCATAAGCATCAATTCATACATGTAGAAATCTTACTAAAATTATATCAAGCTGGCCTGTTGAACTTGAAAGGCATATTTTATCCCAATCAATGCATGAAAGTAAAATTATCAATAGCTAAGGCATGTTTCTCTGCTGTACAGTTCAGCTGTAATGATCCTCACACACTGCACTTGCACATCAATTATGATAATCATAATCACGGTCGTTAAGCTGAATGTTCATTATTATCAGGATGCTGGTGACAGCAGATTCAATCATCGGGTGCAATGGGCAGGCAGTCACAGACCCACCCAAGTTTCTGCAGACAGCGTTGTGCCACATTAAATCTACGATGTGTTCCACATCCCACTCCATTCCAAAAGCTGTAGACGGTAAAGGTCAACTTTATGTTCTGTGCAATATGCTTAGGTTCTCTAAATTAATTCTTTGCAGTCCTGGGTATTTTTATGCTTTGTAGATAATAAAATCCTGTTTAGGGCCAAAATGCCTGTGCAAATAATGAAACTGTGATTCAGTTGTACTGTAATTCACCTATAATAAGGCATCAGAGAGAAGAATTTATCAGAATGGAACATCTTAAACTATCACTTCCTGAATTTTACAAATAAGAAAACATTAAATGCTGTCATTAAAGTCAGTTTTCTAAAATGCATATGCAAACTAATTCAAATACCGATTAAAGACTGTAAGCTTTCATTTCTGCCTCAGCAAATATGAACATATGTGAGTGTTTTGACAGCTGAAAGACTATAAAGACTATGGTTAGCTATTTGATCCCTTGACTGTCCACCTACATTGGAATCTATCACTGTAGATTAAATTCCTAGTGACTAGTACATTTTTTACATTGTAATTTCTCATATTAATTCTACCAAAGGCATTGAAAAGTATTTATATAGATAATGTAAAACTTAAAATATATAAGCATTTTTATGTTTTATACTGATTTACTGAGTAAACTAACTAGATTCAGCTTCACTAAAGGCAGTGTTTCCATTCCTTGTTTATTTATAATGAAGAATTAGAACAGAACACTTCTTCCCTTAACTCAAACTTCTTTGAAATGTAAACGGAGTGAGATAAAATTTTCAGATTATAACTAGATGAAAAAAAAAAAGAACTACTAACTTTTCCTCACATAGATATGGTAGTAATTATGTTTAGAGGAAGTCTGTGCTAATACTGCTTCATTTTCCAGAAGATATGTAACAAGGTAATATTTTTCATTGTTGCTCATTTTGCTTCTAAAGTAATTATATAATTTACATACTAATCTTTTTGTGACTTGAATTAAATTGCATAGCAATAAACACATGAAAACCTCAGGAAAATACAACTAGAACATGCTCGTGCACACACACACACAAAGAAACTTTTTGTATTTAATATTAAAAAAAGCCGGCTAATAACAGCTAACATCAAATAATACCTCAGCAGTTCAGGTGGGTCACTGATCCTCTGACCACTGACTTCACTCCTTGGAAGAACTTACACAGTCTTACCAGCAACAATACAAGAAACTTGTTTAGCATAAGACTGTCAGAAGCTGAGTAGAGATCAGTTTTATCAGCTACTCAGGTTGTAATAGAGGTGGCATCCACAAAAATATAACCTTGTGGTAAACTCAAAGGCGGGTTGTGTTTAGCAGACAAACTATTAAGCAAAGATCCATTTTTTTCTCAAAAGTATTTTTTAAATGCCCTTTTGTCTTGTGATTCATTAGAACAGATCATTTTTTTCATAGGACTGATGTATTCAAAGTTTTCATACAGTTTAGAAATAAGAAAGTGACATAGAGTTCTATCAAATTTAGCAGTTAGGAAAGTATGACCTCACACCTGCCTATAGGCCTTTTTCCATTAAATTGCCATGAGGAGCTTGAGGTTTTGTGGTTCTTTTCGAGTTTTTTCCTGATAATAATGACCCATTAAAGCAGTAGGTATGTCATAAATAGCCCTTTTCTCCTCTTATCTCTCTGCTAGGGTAAGTGGCTCCTAATGGAAGCTTCATATTGATTTAGAATTGGGGTTGGAAGGCTCTGTGTCATGTTGGGTTAATGTATACAGCTATTCACCTCCAGAGATTTAGGTTGATATCTATCCAAGAGCACAAGTGAGGTTTTTTTTTGCTAAGCCCATAGTTTATATATGTGTAATATGACATACATTATAAATATCTTTAGATTTTTGATATCATCATCTGAGCCTGAGCAAGAACTACTAAGAACTGGAAAACCAAGTCTTTACAGGACGAGTGCCAGAAATAAGACATAAAGATCTTTTTATACATCATACTTATGCTGTGGGTCTTCAGCCAGTCATATCTTCCACTCCTTGCTTTTGAAAGACAAATTCAGATCTTTTTGTTTGATTGTTGATATTACATTTGCAAGGAGATATCATTAATGCATACTGAAATACCAAAATTTTACTCTTAGCTAATTTTTAAACCTTAAAGTTTTGTGGAAAAATCTTTTTAAAATGTTCCTTTTCAAACTAAAATTCCTTGGAATTTGCTTTATATTTACAAAGGTTAAACAGCTTTCAAGGAAATAATTTATCATATCTTACAAAATCACAGAATTCTTTAGGTAAGAAGAGTCCTCTTGAGATCACCCTCTACAGCCTCCCTACTCAGCTAGAGCAGGTTGCCTAGACTATGGATATATCCAAGGATAAAGATTCTACAACCTCTTTGGGCAACCTGGGCCAGTGCTCTGTCAACCTCACACAAAAGAAGAAGAAGAAGAAGAAAAAAAAGTGTTTTCTTTTTTTTAGATGGAATTTCATGCACTCCACTTGTGTTCATTGACTCTTGTCCTGTCACTGGATACTACGGAGTCTGAGAAAAGTTTGGGGTCCTGTTCTTCCTTCAGTCTTATCAGGTGTTTATGCACTTTAATAGGCTCTCCCCTGTGCCTTCTCTTCTCCAGAATGACATGCTCCAGCTGTCTCAGCCTTTACTCCTACAAAAGATGCTTTAGTCCCCTAACTATATTGTAGAGAGTGCAGCACAGAGCCGAAGTCCATTATCCTTTTTGTACTCAGAAATTTTAAAGTGATTAAGATACCTAATACAAATAGAAGTAATGCAAACCCTACACAAACGCATGTTCTGAGAAAAATTACCTCTTGCAGCACTACAAAACCAGACATATATGAGATGCTCCTGACAAAGCAGGCAATTATGTCTTCTTAAAATAAAAAACAGCTATTCACTAGTTTTAAGATTTTTCTAAAGAGTGTGAGCAGTAAAATATTGTGTTGTTTTAATCAGGTTTTGCTATAATTTCCTGAAGGTTTACCCTAATGTGTAAGAGTAAATATACAAACTCTCTTAAATCAGAAAAGGCAAAACAAACAGAATGAAACCTAGCAAAATGTATGTAATGGGAGCTTTACTTAATCAGGATCTTAAAGCCTGATCTTGTAGGACCAACAGGTGTTGGGTTTCCTCAATTGAACCTGGCTGAATTTACCAGAGTCAAGGAAATCTCACATCTCATCACAGCTCTAACTACGTGATTTTATAACATGCTAGAAAGAATCCCATTGGACTGCATGATCTCTGGATCATACTGAAATTCACTTAGTTCTAATAAGATAGCAATCTAAAAAAGTAAATAAATCCTTGATTTTTGCAGTGACTTACTTTGTCTGCTATCCACTTCTTAGGATATACTTCTCTGAAATATTTAGTTCCATAGGCTTCTTGTCCATATTTGCCTGACTTACAAAGTGATGGCTCATACTTCTCATCATTTTTATGATATGAAGAAAATGGCAGAAATCTGAAATTCAAGAATATTTTAAAATCATTTATGCTCTTCTCTAGGTGCCACATGATTGATGTAAATCAATGCTGCAGGAGATGTCACAGACACATGTTGCTGATATTTTTCAGTATCTTATTAATGTTCCCTCTTAGTATTGTGAGAAAATTACTGCAATATCTCCTGCAGCTTCTTTCAGATTAAATTTGGAGCAAAGAGATAGTGAGTTTCAGCAGGATAAAATGAAGATTTTGTGTACAAGGTACTAACTTGGTTCACTGGCATGAGTGGATTATCACTTTGTCTGTATCTGCACTAAGAACTGGTGGGATGTGCAGGACGATCAGGGTGCTCCCTTTGCTGGGAGGTGCATGCTGATACCTCAGGTCCTAGCAGGCAGTGCAGCTTGTGCCAGCTGCCAGTGGCAGGCACCCCCCATGCACGAGGACAGAGATCACCTCTGGAGATAGACATCCTTTGGTATAACCAAAGCTAAATAAACCAAAATCTCATTTAACAGAGCAGAAACTTGCACATGCTTGTAAACCACAAAACTAAGAAATTGTTTCTTCAGAATTCACAGACTGTGTACTTCACTCTTAAGTTATAATTAAATCCTAAATAGTGATCTTTTTGAGACAGGTTCTTTCATTTTTGGTCATAATGATGATGGACTTGCTGCTTACATAGTGCTAGCGAGCAGTGAACCTGATGGAAGGGGTTTTCAGATGGATGTCCCTAACTGTCATGGACAACCACGGGGTTTTTGGGTAAGTTCCACAGCAAACTGTAGGAAGGAAGGTGAAAAACATCTTGTATATACAAGATTGGCAAGACACCCTAGAAACACATCTTAGTTCCTTCTATTTCAGTTTCCAGGAGAGTCATGAGAGCAAACAAGTACATTTTACTACAAAGTAAAACATGGGCAATTAAATTTATCATTGCTGGTATTCTGAAAAAATCAACATGTTTTCTTAATTCTAGAAGTGAAGGAAAAAATATATGTCAGTAAAATTAGAAAGATATGCTTCAGAAGTTTAAAACATCACTTTTAAATGCCATGACAAGAAGTGTAGTTAATTAGAACCCTTCCTTAGCTGAAAGCTTTTCAGAATCCAGAGTCACTATAAGAGTTAGGCAAACAAAATTTTGATTAAAATAAGGATTAAAATACCCTTTGTCTCTCAGCTGACACAGCTGATACAGTTATTTGACTAACTGATTTATCAGAAACTGTTTGAGTGGTTTTTAAAATTATTTTCTTTTCACCTCATAAAAAGAAATGGTTTTAGAATCTTTCCAGCTATATCAACTTCTATCACATGCCACAAACAAATGTCATATAAAATTAGTGAAAGGAAAACCCTGAGTTAGCAGACTTTTAAATAATAAAAAGCTATAGTAGTAGCATGTGTATACCCATGGGAAAGGACACCCTCACACAAGACAGATTAGGGTACTTGTAATGCTAATTTGCACATGGGATGGACATCACACACACACAAAAATTAATGTGGCCCCAGTGTCCCAGAAAATACATCGAAGGTGCTGTGAGCTGGCTGCTCCACTTGCAGTTTTTATCACCTCTGAATTGCATTTTAATAGTACATTTTTCTTTTGTTCAGACATTAAAGAAAATTGGCTTTCTCAGGGGATTGAATAGCTGAGAAGACAAGGCTTGCAGTTTTGGGATTTGCCCGTATATGCACAGAATTTAGTTGAGACATAGCATTTATAATTTAACATGAATACCATGTCTGTAAAATTTATACACAAAATTATTAAAAAACCTTGAGGACAGCAGAAATAAATTATTATAGTTTTCCTTAAGAAATTTCTATATAGAGGTTTTGATTTTACTGTGGGTCAGTTAATCTTTGTCTTTTTGCCAAGCAAATTCTCAGAGTAAGTTAGGTTCTACTATGATTCCAAAAAACCCTCCAAAATTAACACTTTGAGACACAGCTAGCAGTATGTTCTTTTAAATGAAAGAACAAAAATGTAATAAGGTGTAATACAAGCTTTTTCTTCCCTTTATACTTCTGCTCTCAGAGTCAGGGGGCATATCCTTAAAGTGATGATGCTGTAGCTACAAGAAAGGATCACATGCTTGCAAATTCAGTGTCTGCTTAAAGTGAGAATTTTTATTATGTGAATAAGTAATTAAAAAAATTACAACAATTTTTTGTGTTAAATAGGGTAACCAAATTAATGGGAGTAATACAAAAGTCATTACACGCCCCCAACCAATAATAATAGCAAGAAGTAATAGCACGGCAAAACACTTCAGTAACGGTTTTATGTTCTGTAGCTCTTTGTATACACCTGACACAGCTTTTCCCAAAATTAATAACAGTATGTGCTCTGCAAGTGATAGAAGAGAGTGATGGAAGAAGAAAGTTAAATTCAGGCAATGGCAGGATACCATTATCAACTGTACAAGTTTAGATTTCAATAGTTTAGATTTCAAAACATTCACTCATTATTCCTACATCTAGGTTTCAGCTTTTCCTTGTGATTTAAGTGTAAATTCAGAAATTCTTAAAGGTTTTCAGTAAACATGACAGAGGCAGAAGTACCAATCATAGAAGGATTAAATTCTGTATTGATGTTTTATTGTGCTGTAAGACAAAGTCAGTATAAGCTGAGACTACCCAAAATATTATTTAATGGAAGGTAAACTTTCCCCAAATAGATATATTGAAAAGTTTAAAAATATTTAATCTCAGCCTGAATGAGAGAGACGCCAAAGAATACATTCAAAGTGGGGAAAGGTTTGGAACCAAAAATGGGGAACCACAAGTGGCAGTATTACTCCTACATAACCTGAGAAGGACCAGGACCAAGGCTGGCTGTGTCACTGGGGATGAAGGCCAGCTGCACTGCTGCCAGGACCCCTCTGTATTGAACCTAATTAGCCTAAAAATACCTAGAAGCCTTTGCTTAGTAGCCAAACCAGGACCTGACAGCTGCTAGAGGTATTTAAATTTTAAAGACACCACAGATATTTATTGCTAACAAAAATAAACATTGTTTTATCTGTCATCCTTTGCTGGACCTTCCATCTACTATTAATTTCACCTTTCTAATCCTTTTGTCCCTCACACATTTACACTCCCCCTCCATGATTTTTGTTCCTGCATTCCTTACCTACCATTTCTTCCCTTTAGTCTGTCTCTTTTATTGCAATCTCTCTCACTATTTTGACAGGATTTGGAAGAGGCCTTTTAGATGCTGAATGTTTCCCAGTTGGGTTGACAGAGATGACAGAAGCAGCAGCAGGAGCTGGTTTCTCGTGTCTATGGCAGTGTGAGAGGAGCACAGCACCGCAAGCAGGAAAGACAATTTCACAGGTCCATCACCGACTGCTGGGCAGCAGTGTCTCAATCCTATATGGTACTTACCAATAGGACACAGGACAGAAGCAGGACTTTTTATTGAAATTTAAATGACAACAAAAAAACAGAGTGGTCCTTCAGCATATTCTCCAAACCTGCCCATGAAGCAGAATTCCAGCAGTCTAGTGGAGCAAGCAGGTGATACTGATCCCAGAAATGCTTCAAAACATACCCAGACTTCTAAGAACTGCCAGATCTGCTGGACTGACACACATGCTGCACTGCCAGGGCACAGTTAGAAATATAAAACAGAATACTGCTTATGTGGTTTTTCAAACTTCCATATTTTTATATACTGTACATTCTTGTAATTTAGTAGAAAAGATGCCAGCAAAATATTAACCCTATGATATTGTTAAATTTTTATCTAAAGTGTTTTTATACAATAGTAATTCAATTCCTTGTTGTCTTGATTTAATTCAAATAAGACTATTTTATCTCACTTTGAAGAACTCCATGACCAATTAGCTCCAAACAAGCCATGCTTCTCTATCAGGAATCTGTGAATATTTTATCTTCTTTTTTTTTGCATTCATAAAACATTACATCAGTTTTAAGCTTTCAAATTTGGATTATACCTGAAGTAATTTTTTTATCAAATCAAATAGTGTCTATCTTTTCACTTGGGGAACAAAGAAGGAAGCATAATGGTTTTCCATAGCAAAACAAGTGCAGCAGGGCAGACATTATTTAGTTTATAATGTGTGTATATTAAAATCAAAGTGTTAGACACAAGAATAAAGATTATATATTTTATTTAGCATATCAAGTGACATTATCTGTAGTGCACTGTTTTTGCTATGAGAAACCTACTTGGGTGCATCAGTACAAACACTGTTTCTGGTAATATACTAAATACATGGTTTATTGGAAAAGTATCGATTACTTTGATTGTAACATCACTAAATCTAAAAATCCTCTGGCCATTTTTATTTAACTCCTGTCTGCAAAAATGTAAAGTGGCAAATAAAAGCACAGTCTAGTTCTTGTAGGAAGTAAAAGAGATCCCTTCTACAGCAAATTCCAGAATTTCTTAATTATACACAGACTTATTATCTGTATCCCCAGTGCTATAAAGTACCAGAACTTCATTAGAAAAATTAAGATGGAAAAATGAAGGCACTACTTTGTAAACTTCCAGTGGAAATTAGCTGGAAGAAGCAGAGGAATACTGGATCAAAAGAGGGTAATCATGCTTAACTGTGCCCTAGAGCACCCGCATGTATAATACGATTTGCACAGTAACTACCTCTCCTATTACTGCTTGTTTGGAGTATTCTGTGTTAATGGGGTTAGCTAATTTAGTATTTTAACTTAAAAAGACTCTGCTGATTAATAAATGTTGCACACTGTGCTAGTAATTAAAATAAATGGAAGAGTTACAAATAGAAGTTGAATTGTTAAGAAAACATTATCTGAAAATATATGATAATCCCTGTTTATCATAATACAATAACAGTCCAGAAAATATGCAAATTGCTGAAGTTGCAAAGCATATAAGAAACTAAGTGCAATTTGAAAAAAGTTTTCAGATATGTTGTGTTTGTTTGACATAAAATGTACTAGCCATTTTCACTGCAGCTAAGTCAGTAAAATATTTTATAACTCTATAAATGAAAGATTTTTTTTTTTAAATTCTAAAACTTAAAGTGACCTGCATTTTAAGTTTTCTTACCATTAATACTAGGCAGCACAGCAGCACCTGAGCTGCTGTAATGAAAAGCACCATCTTGCTGAAAATAAGCCCATGAGGAACCGGGCGCTGCTGTATTCACATGGCACGGGAGAGACAGGATGTGCTAACATTGCTGCACATGAGTGAACCAGTGCGGCCAAGACCAGGCTGTGCATCTCCAGCACAGCACCGGGCACAGACAGAGCCAGAAGCTGGGATGATGTTTCTGATGTCACACCAGAAGACTACAAAAAATTAGGAAACTAAGCCTTACACAATTGCTATCACCACACTGCATCTCGTTCTGATGTTTGTTGACTTCATAAAGATGTTTATTAATATACTTTGAAGTATGAGGCATGTTATATGAGACAGATTTCATCAGAGTTAATGAAAATAATTTACATTTTTGTCCTCTGGAAAATTAGGCCAGCATGCGGCTGCACACAAGTGAGGAAAGAACTTCTTATGCTTTGTCTAAATCCACTGGACCCAGCAGTTGGTGTCTCAAACTAGACACTATATTAAGTGGCCATCCCAAAGGAATGCAATTGTCATTCCTATCCATGTGGAGGGGGAAATCACTTCATTTGTATGAAAAATAGCACAATAAGGTAGTAACAGCTTCAATTACATGAGAAAAGGGAATCATTCTTATTAGACTGGATTGCCCAGTTGCTTTTCCGTTATAGAATAGGAAATTCCAACAGTTGCTTTAAGCAAGCACAGGAATATTCTCTTTTGGTTTCATTTGTACTGCTTCTGCCTGCCTCACTCTCTCACAGCTTTTCCAAATTTTTTCTGCATTTTGTCAAAAGCAAGAACTTTCTTGCCATTTCTTTAAGAGCTTGCAGTACTCATCCTATCATCCTGTAAAAATTGCTTTTAAGAACCTTTATAATCAGAGGTGTGTGAGAATTCTGAATGTTGCTAAAAATTTCAGGTATACATGCCAACAATCTTTCTGTCTTAAGAGATCCCACACAGTAGTCATTCTAGAAATATACATATCAAGGATTCAGTCTGTCATTTCATGCAAACACAAGCTTTCTCAAAAAAATACCACATACTTCTGCTGCTCTTTCTCTACTTATTTTCTAAAACAGAAGAATAATCAGCATAGGAAGCACTACCAGGAAGAAATAAAGTCCCAAAGTACACAATTACATGGCAAGAAACAGAAATTTGTCAATTCATAATAGACACTGCTGAGAAAAAACTACTGTAGAATCTGAGTAACCCTTTGCTGGCTCCTCCCTGGAGACCAACATCCCACACAGCAGCTGCAGCATTGCTAGTGAGCATTAGTCCTGGTGATGACCTGCAGCTCTGTCATCACCTTTTCAAGGTTACAGATGTGACCCTTGCATGGTTGGTTGAATAAGAAGCACAAATGGAATGATCACAGCCTGAAAATGTATAATACACTTTGCATTTAGTGTGCATGAAGCTGAGAATCATTGATTGTTGGGACATTGCTTCTGTGCATTAAGGATGGAATTAAATGCTTCCTTAACCATAAGGTAAATAAAGACCCCACATCAAATAATATGTACCAAAGTTGGAGGCTCCAAATTTAAACTGTACAAGACCAAATCTTCACAATTCCCTCACTGAAGAGTCAGTGAAACATTTATTGCAAGGTCTGACCTTCTGAAAGTGTTGACAGTAATGTCTGGGGTAAACTTCATCAAATAAAGACTGGGCAATATAGTTATGCCTATAAATGAAGAACATCAGCTATCCTCAGTTGGAATGCATCAATCACAACTAATTCAAGGAAGAAAACATTTTAAATGAGAGGTAGTGTATTCATTACTACGTAGTGATAGGGGTTATTTTAAATTTCACCAGCAGAAATTAGATATAAAAATGAAAAGAAAAAAAGCACAAATTTAAGCTGAGATGTGAAAATTAAGCTGTTTCCTCCTCCTCACACCAATAAATGAAAGAATACAGAGAGAAATAGAAAAGAGAGTATATGTTTACTTGTAACTGAACTCCGTTATTATACTGGTATTAAAGGAATAAAAAGTGCTATCGCTCACTAAACAAACAAACAAAAAAAACCCACCAAAAACATTGTCCAAAAGTGAAAAAGTAGTCTAAATAAAATATTTTAATTTCAAAACCGTTTTTGAGTAGCATTTTCATTCAAAGATATTATTAATATTAAATTGGGGGAAATGGTCCAACAATAAAAACATAGAAGCTAAACCATGTAAACACAATTGATTCTGGCAGTCTTAAGTCCCAGTCTTGAAGTTTACACATAGCAATATGGAGCTGATAAAAAAGTGTGAAAGAGATCAAAGATAGCAAAACATCATGTGCCAATGAACATAGGCTGCTCATGAGGAAAAGTGATTCCCTTCTGTCCTGAATTCTGGTATTGAAGGGCCAAAGGATTGCCAAGAGCAATGAATTCAAGGGAAAGGTTGGCAAAACATAATTCTTTTTCTATTTAACTACAAAGCCAGAGAAAGGGACTTAGCAGGCTTTTATTATAACTGGACAAAACAGTGTTTAACAGTCCACCGTGCCAAAAAAAACAAAAACAAAAAAACAAATGTTTTGGCAATAACCTTAAATCATTTGGGACAGAAGCCTTAATCCTTTGGGATGGATTATGCCTGTATTTGAGATTTTATGGAAACTAACTGGCCTGTCTGACACTATTACAGCTGCTATGGCTTAAGAAATCAAACTGCTTCAAAGATGATTCCAGTTTTTGTATCATGTTCTAACATGCAACATATGCTCCCTCCCCTTCCAAGTGAGCTGTGGTACCCTTCTGGGAGTGAAAACAAGTCTCATTGGCATGCAACACCATTTTTCCTCCCATAACCAGTAAGTTCCCAGAATATAAAGACTGAAACAGTATTTTTTTCCTTGGCAAGATGCATGTGGCAAGACAGAAATTGCATTTATTTTCTTATTTCCCATTAAAGCCGTCTGTTGCATCACATATTATTATTATTGCAAGTACTTTTACAGATTCATAGATATAGATGGCACATGTCACACAATTACAAGATAGGGTCTCTGCCCTGAGCAGTTTATAATCTAAGGACACAGAATTTAGAAGTATATACATAAAATGTTTTCTAGTAAGCTGTCAGGTTTGACATTTCATTTTGTCAGGCATGAAAGGTTTCTGAAAGCAACGGAATAAAGAAAACATTCTCACAACAATATAAGAAAAACCAAAGAACTCACTCATTGTCATGTAAGGGATTTCTCCATTCCTCCCTTTGTGTTGCCTCTTTGGCCTTGGCTGGTGGTGAATACATTGATTCTCTTACTCGCAGAGTTGGTTCCAAAGGCTTGTAGCGCTGCTGCAACACTTCAGCAGGATTGCGGAAAGGCCCCTGAAAGTTGTAGGATAGTACAAGTATTTTATTTTGGGGTTACAATTCTTTCCTTTCTCTCTTTTATTCATGGCATATCATTGATGAAACACAACACAGAATGTTTGGGAAGTGTAGCAAGACTCTTCCTACAAAATAATTAAAGCACTTTGTTTTGGTAGAGACTTACATAAAGATTGATAACATACTCTAAGGCTTCAAAGAGAGTGAGAAATGTGCACTGCAAATTTATTTAACTACTAATAAAGACTTAGTATTTTAAAAAAATATGTTGTCAGAACTGATTAGGAAGATATTGTCTTTACTTAGAAAAACATATTGGTGAAATAAAAAACAAGCATTAACTATATCTAAATTCTACTTGAGCAGAAAACTTAAGTATTTCATTTGCATAGAAGAAACTTTAAAGAACATGCCCTTTTAACTATAAACCTACCTAGAAGGGAACTAAATGCACGGCTTAAGATACAATTCTTCTAACGTAATTCATTACTTCAGTATTATAGGTGTATAGTTCATTTCTGAAAAGTCTAATTTCACATTAACTCTGTAATTCTTAAAAATACATGTCTCTTTTTCCCAGAGTATAATGTTTAATAACTGATTGTATTGGTATCTACCATTTAACAACATGGACAAATAGCAGCAGGAAGTCGTCTCCCGTGCTGCTGAAGTGACATATCCTATATAACTCATTTCTAGCATTAACCCTTAAGAACTTACCTGGAATATAATTAGTGCCCTGTGCCACTCAGGACAGTTTAATGGCAACCCCAGACCTAAAACTATTACCAATTAATTTTTATTTTTGTCATTGTTGATCTTGCAATGAACTAATAAAATATTTTGAGTCTATGAACAGACAAAGAATCCTACTCACTGCCTTTATTCTTAAAGATATCCTTCTTTAAATAGGTTATCACTAACAAGTCACAGCTGGAGTTACTGCAAGCACTGAGTGAAGACTGTGGGGCTAATAAAAAGAAATGATTCACGCCTCATTTATGTTCACTTATGTTTTACATTAATAGAAACCAATAATAGGAACCAGTTACCATAAAAGTCATGGACCGTAAATAACACAAATGGCAAATAAGTATCATCTAGTACTTTTCACAGCTGGACAGGAGGATTGCTATATTTGAAAGTATTTAATGGATTTTTATTGGAATTTTACTTTTTAAAGGTGCAGCACCAAGATTTGGAGATCTTTTTGAAGGTCCCAGTAAGCAAATGAGCATAGTATTTACACTTCATGAAGATATTTTCTTGCTTCTATTTGATAAGTCTGGGTAAAAAAAAAATTCATTTAAAAAGAAAACAAAAGTCTTCAAAAAACAGAATGAAAAGTGAGAGGATAATCAATATTAGAATAGGCCACTAAAACTAGTCAACAATGTTCTAGTGATACATAACCTGATCATCAAGTTATAAAAAACTTCAAAATTCATTATAAAAAATTAATCTTCTTTTACAAGATGTTTGCATTAAGTGGATATATGGCAGAAGGAAGAAAGAAAAGTACTATTACCAAATAATATCAAGATGAATATATTTGCTCCTAAAAGTAGGCTTTCAGAATATTGTATTATTTCTTCACTGAAAAATATTGGCTCATATTCCTCCAGGATAAGTGCCAAATAAGATAGCCAAGCAAGGGGTTTTCTCCACCTTTAATTTCTACAACCTAACTAGAAGTTAGATACATACAAAAGCCCCCAGTCTATAGTTCAAATAAAATTACAACTTCTAATAGGAGAGGGGAAAATGATGTAACTAAGCAAAGGTCCCTCAAAACAAATCTGTGTCATCACTAATGAAAGCAGGGTGTATATAATAATACATAATAAATAAAAATAATTCTAAACATTCCCTGAAGATTTTTACATTTCTCTGAATAATGTATTTGAAGAAATTTACTTAGTAATAAGGACCTCAGGAATGTATCTTAAATTAAGACCTCTAAAAAATCCATGTGTCTATTTGCATTTTACAAGACTAAGACTTTCGGAAGCTGTGGTAGAATGATGCTTAGAAATGTTTTCAAATAGACAATTCTTGGAAGAATTTCAGGCATTCTGCTTCAAAGGGAAATCTTTCTGCGGAGGTCAAGGTAGGAAAGGAGGGGAAGGAGTCAACCAACAATTTTTACCCTGAAGGAAACTCATACAGCTCTAAGCTCTATGTTTGGAATTTGTACTGAGTAGCATAAATCTTGATACCAACTGATTTGCCAAATAAAGGTTAGCAGAACAGAATTACTATTTTATCATACCATCAGAAAGTCATGATAAAAAGTATGATCCACATGAAATTATGCATTCCTCACTGTCTCCATTCCACAACAGATAACAGCATGCAAAAAAATCTAAATGGTAATGTGCATTCTGTTACTAATGTCTTTTAATGAATAGATGACTGGTTTTTGCATTATCTGTGTTTCTATCAAACTATAATTCTAGTTAACTCAGTAAAAATGATAGATCTAATTCATGTAGAAGCATCACTAAAACGTTTCTTTTAAATATTCTACCTTACACACACAGAGCTTACCTACTAAACACTAAAAACCCATTTCCCTATGAGAAAACTGAAAATTATTTTTTTTTCTTTTAAACATATATTATTGACATCCTCATATAAAACATACAAACCTATGGGCAATAAAAATTTTAGATACCTGAAAGAAAGTAACAAGTGGCTCACAGTGAGCCAGACAGATATTAGAAAAAGAAGCTTGGTGATAAAAAGTGTCACCACAAAGAACTAGGACACAAGTATATCTAGTAATTAAATTTCTTATTGTCACACCAGACAACTTTCAGGAGGATGTGTTCTGATGGGTTTTCATTTCCAGCTGTTTCATCAGCTCAAACCAGTGTCCTTTTCTTAGACATACAACCCTAAATTGTCAAAGTGTTGTGCAGGGATTTAGCCGTGTGACTCCCATTAACATCAATAAGAGTCGGGCAGCTAAATCCACGCGCTGTGCTTTGAAAATTTACCCCACAGTGTACATCCCAGGGTGCTGAAAGGATTAAAGTATTATATAGTAAATTCCCTCTTTGAGGTGCAGAAAATAAACAGAACTCTTCTGGTTTGTTCTAAAAGGCTATCTGTGCATGACTGCTGTGCGTGCATCTGAACATAGAAAGGTCTATAAAATATTCCAAATCCAA
Organism: Pseudopodoces humilis; assembly: GCF_049639895.1. Classification (NCBI taxonomy): domain Eukaryota; kingdom Metazoa; phylum Chordata; class Aves; order Passeriformes; family Paridae; genus Pseudopodoces; species Pseudopodoces humilis. The sequence continues at coordinate 19,272,530 of NC_142202.1, forward strand.
GCAGAAGCTTGTAAGATACTTTGTATACAGTAAAGCAGTTTTGAAAGAGCAGCTTAACAATGGAAGAACTGTGACTTCCCTATTTATTTAAAAGCCTGATTCCTGTACCATGTCCACAAGGCAAAATCTTTCCTCTTTCCTGAGAGACAATGCAACCAGTCACATCCTGCTCAAGGACTCTTATAGCCCTCTTGGTCCCAGACGGTAAAGCTATAATGTCATGTTTATGTCAGCTCTAAACTCCCTGATCACCCAAACTGCTTGCTGGCTCACACTTTGTCTCAATTCTACTGTGAGTCAATGAGGTCATTCTATGAAGAAGCTCGAGCAGTCAAGGTAGGGAAGGAGGGACAAAGGTAGCCCTGAAGTTGATTCTTACTGTTATAAGCAGAGGGCTCACCTCTACTTCTCAGAGGTATTCTCACAGGCCTGCACCTTCTTAGAACCACAGAATCATAAAGGTTGGAAAAGACCTCAAAGATCATTGAGTCCAAACTTTGACCAAACACCTTGTCAAACTAAACCATAGCACTAAGTGCCATGTACACCCATTTCTTGAACATTTCTGGGGATAGTGACTCCACCAGCTCCCTGGTCATCCTGTTCTAATGCCTGACCACCCTTTCAGTGAAAAAAATTTTTCCTCATGTCCAGCCTGAAGCTTCCCTGGTACAGTTCGATGTTATGTCCTCTTGTTTTGTGACTGGCTCCCTGGGAAAAGAGACCAACCCTCACTTGGCTTACAGCCTCCTTTCAAAGAGTTGTATAGAGCAATATTGATTCAGAGGAGCAAAACACCATTAAAGATATACATACATTGCTTATTTCTCAAATTGTTACATTCCTGAAGATAAGGTAATAGCTTCACTGAAAGTTGCTATGAAGAACTCATTCAAAAGTATTTTCTTTCTAAGCAAGATACAGATAAGGAAATTTAAATATAGAATGGAGTACAAAAAGGGAAAATTTCAGAGGTTCTGAAGATGTTGTATCACTCAAAGTGAAATCAGCATGGAAAGTGCTTGTGTGAGCTAAGTAGGAGATTCAGTAGATTGGGAAAATTGAAAAATTTTTCAGAACAGAGGGAAAGACAGAGTATTTCTATCCCAAAAGTAAATGCATCAGGCACCTACTGGCAAAAGCTACATGTCATCATACTGTCATCAAGTGTGGAACACAAAGGTCTCAAAAGTTTTTCTGCTGTATATATTGGTCATGTTCCCAGCAGCTTTTGATAATAAGGTGGCAAAAACTGTTTTGCCATCTTGTGAGACATTCACTTTGGTGCATTATCTCAGAGATGTCCATTACTTTACAGAAAAGAAAAAAATCCACCTGGAAGATAAGGTGACACCAACTGAAGTTAAAATCGTGACCATGACAGTTAAGATTGGAAGCTGGGAAACTTGTCTGTGATGGAGCACAACATGTAGAAATCTTTGTAATTAGAGATGACACACACTTAGTGGACACAAGAGAGCAGCAACTATTCTGAACTGAGAGGGCGTCTCAGTCTTCATATGGAAAACAATTGCAAACTGAGGAAAAAGTTATCACAAGTGCTTTGTTTTTCCTATCACCTTTCATTTCTCTTTTTTGTTTTTTCATTATTTAAGATTGGAAATTAAGAATTCTAGCTCTAATGAATCCTAATATTGATAATTATATCAGGTCATACCTTTGAAATATCATAAATTACACTTTTCTTCCCAAAGGACAAAAACAACATATCAAGAATCATATTTGCCTGTTCCTACATAACACCTAGATTTCTTTTTCTTTAAGTCAAATCTGGATCAAAGACTTTATATCTTCAATGCAAGCACTAGGTTTATATTTTTTTAAAAAATCACAAAAGGGATTTTCAGACCTAGTGATCCATCTCAAGATATTCTGTGATAATCTATGATAAAAGATGTGAGCAAAAGCTGCCTCAGAGTCACTGGAAAATATTACCTGAGGTTTTTGTCTGTCAGCAGGTAGCAGAGGCAGTGCTGTGACAAAAGCTGGAGGCTTTTTACATGTTGGCCAGTCATAGAGCTCAGCAAAGGGACTCTTCACTTGCTGCTTTCTGTGGGTCAGTGGCTTTGACTTCCGTAGCAGCAGTTCCATTGGATCTGGGGATTTTTTGAATGGCGAATTGTAGATGCCTGGAATCTGAGCAGAAAATGGGATTATCTTTGACTTCAACTCATTTAAATTTCTACATACACTAGGAACAAAACCAGACAGTGGCACCTGCTGCACTTTCAAAAGTAAAACAGTCCTTGGTTAGGGAGAAATAGAAGAGAATTTATGGAATACCAAAACCAAATTGTTTTTTTCCCAACAAAATGTCCACAATAAATTCCTGAATAACTATTACAATGTGTTTAGTCTTAATAGCATAAAACATGTGAAAAACAAATATTTTGCACAATGACTTCTAAATTATTACTAAAATAGAAAGGTTCATTCATCACTGAATTTGATTTTTTTTTTTGCATCACTTATTGTATGACTAGTGTGGTATAATATAACAATTGCTAATATAAAACACACATTTCAAATTCTGTTTTAGTAATCTACATCATTAACAATCTGTGAATATCTGGCAAGTCAAAATTATATGACAGACTGTTTCCAAATCATACCTATATATGTAGGGATTTTATCAGTTGTATATAAACAATTCCCAAATAGACATATGTGAGTTTGCTAAATTAATTATGAAGTGTTAAATATGAGAAATCCTTTTCCATATTGCACAAAGCCAGTAAATTTCCTATAAAATAGATAACATATGACTGAAATACACATAAAATCATTCAGATACTTAGCTGCTTTAAAGATAATTATATTTTCTACAAAGATATACTAAAACTTTTAAAGGAGACTTGCTCAGTTAAAATATATTGTCTTTCGCTTTTATCATAATTCTAATTACTAATAAACCTTGAATAAAAGTAGTAGGAAAAGAAATTGGTTTCAAGATGTGGGGAAAGTTAAGGAAAAGAGTAAATGTTTAAAATCTTGTATTGCTCCATGAGGACCCATGAGAAAACTGTGTAAGGCATCAGACTCCTCATAAAGTATTAAACTCTTGGGGCTGAGAGGGCAGAAATAGCCCCAGTGAGATCTAGTGCATTTTTCATTAACATATCCTACTGGGAAATTCCAGTTTCTTGCATCAAAACAATTAAATAAGGCACATAAACATAGTGTCTAATAAACAAAAGTATTCAGAGATGCTAGCTTATTCAAAATAATGTTGGGCTACTCAAAATCTTAAAGGGTGCATTCTTCATCTCTAAGTTATATGGGTCTAATGACAATTTATTTTGGTCCTCTGTTATTTGTTCCCCTCTTAGAGTAAACCCTACAAGCTATTTCACTATTGGGCAAAATGTACAGTGGGGAAGAGGAGATGAATAGAGGTAAGTGGTAGAAACATATGTATGCTAAACAACCACTGGCTGTTCCTTCAGCTCTTCAGGATGCCAAATTAGAATGGCAGGGATCCATGCTTCAAACAGCAGGTAAGCAGAATCACTGGAGTGAATGTGAAATTTCAGGTCCATCTCTATGATCTGTAAAGTCCAGCTGCAACTTAATCTTTTGTTCTGCAAGTCTGGCTCTTATGTAAATATCTCATAAAGTTACAGATTCTCCTCATGCTGTTATTATTTTCATAGTACTTCATCATTGTTATATTGCAATTTTCTTATCAGCCCAGTAGAGTTTTGCCTGTGAACACTTGGTGATCTGCAAGTGCTACATAAAGATAAGTTCCATGTGTTGTCTTGGAATTTATTGCACTCTCCCACAATTACTGATTGCAGTTACACCATAAACATTTTGCACAAGTTCTCTCAAATATAAAATGCCACAGTCAACACAAATTCCATACAAATGGAATACATGAGATTCACACAAATTAGATCCCTTTCTGGAGATACACAAACCATCTCTATACCATGGTCATTATATCTCTTCACTCATTAGTCCTACCACAGCCTTTGGTAGCTGTGGTAGCTACCTTGCCTACATTATGACCAATTAATTTTTTGTCTTCACTAACAACTAATGTTGATAACAGTAAATAGAAAAGTAATAGCCTGCAACTACTCTTTTTTTACATATTGCACTGAACTGCTCATTATGTTGTTGATTCATTTTTCCACCCCTTCCTACACCATCCATACTCAGCTGTGGAGATTGTGTTCTAGCCATGCCACGAGCGTGCAGAAGTTCCCAGCTACAGGGGAGAGATACTGCTCTCATGGTAGGTCTGTGAAATGTATATTTTATAGAAAGCGACAATGGCACTGAAAATTTAAATATTATCCAGAAGAGGAACATCACCATGCTCATCACTGAGAATCAGGGAGATCTGAAAGAAAACACTAAAGCATAATAACAACTCTCTAAAGTTGGCAGGCATGGATTTGTTGATCAGTAGCAAATCCTGATCAGGCCTGTGTTTTCACAAAATTTACATCTCTTCTTAAGCCTTTTCTTAAAAAAAAAATAAAATTTAAAAAATGCTGAAGAGCAATTTGAGGAGGAAATATTTTAATTTTTTTAACTGAAAAAAATAAAGTATTAGATCTTTCAATCTACATAACACAGGTTTGGGGTTTGGGTTCTGTTGCTCCGAAGTGTAAAAATACAATAGCTGAAATAATTTCAATGTTATTCCTCTGAAAAATTAAATGCAAGGATAAATTTAAATCTATGTTCTGTCTAGGCACTTCCTTTAGTCACCCTGAGAGACAGTGTGTCTCCATGAGTAAAATGGCTTTCTGAAGCTACATTTTGCAATCTCTGTTAAAATACTGTGTATATTGTATTTTGTGCTTCTTTGATTAAATGTTTGGCAGTAATAAAAAACCATAGTTCATAAAGGGTTCAAGCAATGTGAAATGCTACAGAATATCTCCAGGAGCACTAATAAAATTGGCTTTTAGCACTTTTAATGAAATAAAATTAGCCATAATGAATGTGGAATCCATTGATTGAGTATCTTTGGAATTATTATTGCTGAAAAGGTGTCTTAACAAAGAGTCATCTTTTGTTGCACTTTTTTTACATACTCTCTAGTTAAATGCACACAGATATTATATCAACTATGAAAACAGATTTGTAATTTAGAGAGGCCAGCTGGATACTTTAGAAGTTTTTGCTTCTTCTACAGATGAAACTCTTTGTAAGATCTGGGTCAAAATTGATTACAAAGTGCATATTTAAATAATGACTTTTCAAGCAATCCTTGTTAATTACTTTACATTTTAATTATATATGTTCAAGTATTCAACAAGACACATAACAGAGCAACCAACAGAGTTAGTATCTAGACAGACAAAATTAATATTAATTTACTCTAAATTCCCCAAGGTTTGTGGAAAGGTTAGGCCTAGATTTAAAATTGGTAACGTTTCATAGGAAAGACAAGGGGATAAGTTTGAGTCTACCTTCTAGTTAGATGAAATTGCTTCCATTCTTTTTTAATAATATCTCTTCAAGTTTTAGTCTTGTTTTTTGGAATTTGTTGCACTGTGCAATGTGATAATGAATACCCTACTCACTCCTTCCTTTGCAGGGAGCTGGCAGAAATCTAAGAATTTGGGGGATCAAAGCCTTTGGTAGTTAATACATTTGCATATCTTCTTGAGACAAATACAATGAATTAAAAGCATTACTTCATTTCTTTCCCTACTTTAATAAAATATTCTCTCAACTACAAAACCATTGTACTTAATACTGCTTTTTCAACGGTAGAAAAGTATGTGTCTTGGATATTACTCCATACTATGATATCAATATTTTCCCCACATTTAGTCCATAAAAAAATATGTAATGCTCCAAAACATTACCATAGATTACAAAAATGTACCTCTAGTCTGCCAGGAAGATGACACATTTTTCTGTACCCATGATCTTCAACACTAAGAAGGGATTCTGTCAAAGCCAGCTTTCAGGACTTCATTTCCAGGAACAATTTTCCAAAGTGACAAACACTATGGGGAATTCTGTACTAACTGTTAAAAAACTTACAACTGAGTTATTTGCAATACTGTCATGCTAACTTTCACCTCAATGAGACCAAAGAAATCTCGGGAGGGGACTCTGCTAATAGCTTCCTACTGACCTCCTTACATCAGGCCCTTCTGGTGAACAGTGGCCCAGTGGTGAATATGGCAAATGAGGTGTGAAAGCAGAGATTTATTTTTTTTTAAGACTATGGTTCTGACTCGTCAGGAAAAAGAAAAAAAAAAATAAAAAAAAAGAGTGAGGGAGAGAAATGAGTTGTACAATAGATATATTTTTCCCCTAGAATTCTCTGCCTCAGACCTTCCATCATGGAAACCCAAGCATGACCTGGAATATTAATTGTGTCAGGTCAGGCATACTGGCAAATGTACCATTTGTTACCCAGTCATCCTTAACAATACATTAATATTTTGAATCATTTTGCATTTCTAACACTCTATCATTTTGTTTCCTCCCAATCATTTGCTTATCTTTATAATTAATGGTCAAATATAAAGGAAGAAAAAATCATAAGGAAGCAAATATTAATTTAATAAACATTAGCAAGGAAAAGGTTTGGGGATTTTATAGTCTGAATTGCTTCCACCACAAATGCTGTATTTACTCAGTGCTAAAGAATATCCATTTTTGGATCCCTCAAAGAAGACAAAATTTTTATTTTGTGATAAAAGATATTTTTATCATATAATAAAAGAATTTTATCATTTCAATACAGAGAGAAAGAGTTAATTTTCTTTCTGTCTAAATTAATTAATTAACTATTTTCAAAAATAAAAGAAGAAAATTATTAAGGAGTTGCCTTTAAAGCTAAACTATGAAGAAAGGCAGCAGCAAAAGAAATAGAAAGAAGGAAGAAAGAAGAGAAAAAGGGGCAGGTAGAAAGACAAGACTATGTTGACTATGCTGGACAGTTCCTCAGAAAAGATAGGTGACCCCAAGTGGTATAATAAATCCCGAACAGTTTAGATTCTGCAATATTTATTAATTAATTAATTATTTATTGGTCTTCTTTCCTACTTCTTTCTAAATCTATGCAAAAAAAGACCTTTTAAAGTCCATGTAAAAAATTTCAAACCAAATGTGTTCTAAGATACAGCATAGGTATTGTGCTGCAAATAATAACACACATGCAAAATTAAAAATTGACGAAGTTGAGCTGAAGATAAATTGAAAGCATTAAATCAATAGAAAGTGTATTCAGATATATTTACATATTTTTACTGTAACTTTAATAAGCAATAATAAAGATATGTTCTATATTAATTATTATTTCATATCAACTGTGAAAGACTGAAATAATCAACATATATCATGAATATAAATGTTTCATTTAACAGTCATTTAATCTTGAAAAAAACAGCTTTGAGAGAGGAAGCTTGTGCAAATGGTTGTCACAGTAAGAACCTAAATAAAGTGCTACTTTCTCACTCTGGTCTTTTAATGAGGAGTTAAATGAGAAAGAAAAGACTTCAACAAAATAGGGAGTTAATTTCAAAATACTTTCTTGCTCCATTGTTATTTGTAAAAAACCTAAGCAAGCTGTGAGGAGAGGTAAAAGATCTTTAAAAGCCATAAAAGTAAAAGCATGAAGGAGAGCTGTGAATGAAATATTTGCTAGAGATGGGATTGCTGAATCAACACTGACCAGTGCACTTCATCATAATTATCAGGACATACCACTGCCAGGGGATTTATAAAAATCCCACTCAGCAAATAATTGCCCTGCTGTTAGGAGATAGTCGGAGTGTTAACACACTGTCACAGTCCAACGTTTAGTAAGATATTCAACATTCAATTACTCTTGCTGAGAACTAAAAGGAAACATGATCATTTCTCAGCTACTGCAGTTATGCTTCCACATGAATTCCAGTGAACAATCCTGTTAATCCCCAGATATAGTTGCTCTAGGAGGGAAAAGAAATACCTTAAAACATTAATGATTCACAAAGAAGTAAGTGTTTATATAATGCTGCAAACATGTCTGCAAAAGAAAAGGAATATTGAACTTCTAAATAGCTAGCTTTTTACAGACTTTCAGTATATTTCATATTTAGTGAAAATAAAAGGACAAGATTTAATATGAGATTTATTTTAGAAAGAATATCTATGAAAAATATGGAAATACTGTTCTAGCAACAAGTATAATAAGACTATGTCCATGAACTCAAATTCCAAACATCAAAACATTTAAGCTACAATAGAATCTATTGTACTAGCAACAACCTGCAATTTTTTAACTAATGTGAACAGAGTTTTGTATTAACAATTAAGAAATACATTGCAAAGTTTATGCAGATGTTGGAAAAATACCATAGTATGGTTTAGCATTCTGGTTTTGAGATAAAACTTCTTTACCATGCCTGACAGTAGGAAAAATTTCACCCACCTTTATAAACATAGTTTCATCACTCACTGAGCTAATGCTACTCCTCAGGCCTGATCCTCTAATCCCTGAAAAGTATACTCTCAGGAATTTCATCTAAATAAGAACCAGAGGACCTAGCCTGTTGTTGCACCTAAGGTATTTTACCTTTCTTTGAGATACTGCTTTTATGGAGAGACTGAAGAATTCATAAATGAGTGATGAGTAGCATATTTTCTTTCAAGTGGGATTAATTACCTGTCTTCTGTTTAATATATATTCTGTTTAAACAGAGTAATAGAAACATTAATTATTGTTATTGTGCCTTCAGACTGTAAAGGCTCAGTCCTTTTCATCTGTGAAATGTTTGCTTGATATCGAAATAATAATGCAATCACTGTTTAAATGCACTTGTATAAGTAAGCCAAGAAGCAATTTTATGGACTATACAATGAGGTGTTAAGGAAATATTCAAATCCAGTATCCTGGCCACAGACTATAAAACCAACCTCTAAATATACAAGGCACTAAGTTCAATTGCAGGAAACAACACTGTAATTGAGTCTCCAAACAGGTACCATCTGCTTGGGCATTTAGGCACCAAGACAAAAGAGAAACATAATCTTCATTTACTGCATGAAACACTGAGGCACAATATCCAAAACACAGTGGACCAGAAGATGCAGAGGCATCCCAAAAATGCATCCACCTTTCATTGATAGTCTTTCTGAACGAGGTTTACTCTGTCAAATCTAATTGTAATGCAGGCTCTTGATGACTTGACTAGATCAGAGATAATAACTAGAATGAGTGAATGATGGCATGAGAAACAATATTCTTATGATGAAGATGCAACACAGGGACAGCACATTCAAAGTTCTCTTCCTGTCTTCTCACTCAACTACTAATTTCAACACAAGCAGAAAAATACAATTTAATTGCTGAATAGCTTTATTTTAAAAGCTGGAACAGGAAATTACATTACTGTTATCATTTTCTCTTTAAGAAGTGCTAGGCTGAATATGGGATATTATACAAATTATAAGAATCTCTGAAAAGAAACCTGTTATATCACCACCTTGAGTAAGTGAGAATTAAAGACCTTAGTCGGAAAAATAATCTCTGAAGGTGAACATATTCTGTGGCTCAATAACTGCCTATAAGCACAGCATTTTCTTCCTTTACAAAGATATTTTGAGACTAAAATTATTTATCCTATGAGAAGTTTTCAGAGCCTTAAAACACATACCCACATATGTGATATTACTTACATATTTAAAATTAAAATTCCATCCATTGTCATTGTCCTAATGGAAAATAATAGCTTTGTACAAAAAAAATCTACTTGAGATTCATTCTTTTTCTAACTGGATTAAGAAAAATCCTTATAATTATAGCACTTGGAATCTTTGAATTTGTAACACCAGAAGTTACCTGCAACAACAGATCAGAAGAGAGGAGAAGCTCTTTGTAACAGATACAGATAGAAATCATATGGAGATTTCCTTTGTCAAGGATATAATTGCTAAATAGAGAATTGTTTTACTCCTCAAAAATGCAAAACAATGTAATATTTCATTGCTTTTCCTTGTGCCTTATGTCTGTTGCATTGTGCTTACATGTGAGTATTCCCACACAGACATATATGCTGACAGATTTATTAAACAATTTGCTGTAGTAAACCTATTGGATTAGGCAATGAGTAAAAACTCAGAATGTGGTATAATGTTTAACAAAGCAGTCTGCAATCAGACCAATAAATGAGGGGAAGGTTTAATGAACAGTCATAGTATTGTATAGGGAAAGAATAATGAGGGACCAGAACCATGTTAGTATGATTAGTTAAAGGTAGTCAAAAATTAGTAGAAAAGAGTGATATAATCAGAAAGAAAAACCCCAAAGATAAAGACTTTACTTAGAGATTGTTGAAGTGGAAAAACTGAAAACAAAGCAAATAGATGTAAGGAGATGTACGCTGTTCATCTTGTCCCTTGCAGGACAGACACAATTCTCAAATTAACAGTATATATATTAGATACTAAACAAAAGCACTGAATATTGAACAAACAGTGTAAGGTAATGAAAGAACTTTACCATTATGCTATTCTATTGCCTAAGAGCTAAGAGCTGAAAAACAAAAGAAATGGTGTGTGCATCACTCATCTTGAAGTCTCATTAAAGCAAGGATACCATCAGTGCCATTTCTTAATCAACAGGAAGGTTTGCTGTTGGGACATGCATGGTATTTTATCTTCATGACTTCTCCCATGCCATTCCTAACCTCTCTCTTATGCAATTATCTCTTACTTAGCATGTACTTCTCCTAATATAACAGGAGAAAAAAATTACCTGAGCAAGACCATAGCTCATCCCAACTTGGTTAAATACCAGATGGACTACTATGCATCAAGCAAATTTATACCAATAACTATTTCAAGAATATCAGTTGAGTTACACCGTTTCTGAATGTGGTTTTGTGAACTGTTTAGCTGATGTTGTGCTGCATTGTGATTTCCTTGCAGTATAGATTCTTTTTTAAACATTTTTACCATATCATACACACAGCCAGCATTCAATATAAAACTCATTCTTACCAGTTTTCTGACCCTGCAGCAATCCAACCCTTTTGCCACCCCAATTGACAGTAATACACAAAATGTCGTCATGTTTTTCAAAGATCTCAGCATGCACACTTTTTAATAGATCACACAGCTTGTCCTTTAAACTCTGCCATTAATCCTACCCACAGGAATGGAGCACAAAGTTTGTTGTCTAAAAAAAATCCACACAAATAGAGATTATGCAATTTGATGCTGAAAAAGACAGTCTAAGTGCAGGGAACTTCTATCTGGTGGATTTTTAAATGACTAAGGCCAAAATGTTCAATGCTATAATACATGGTAGATGCAGAGATGTCACTATGCTATAATATCAAGCTTTGTGTGATATGGCTAGAAACAAGCTATTTAGAAGAAGCTCTGAGAAATATTGCCATGTCTACAGGGACATATCTTTAAAAACTAAGATTGCATAGGATCAATTAGAAAACAGCACCCAAACTTTACATTTTATTTTTGTTAAGCTCTTTCTAATGAGAGACGATTTTTTTGTGTAAATTCTCATTTCTTTGAACAGTTAACCAGTTATCAAAAAATCTAAAATTATTTTATAGCAGGCAGCCTTTAGGAAAAATAGTTCACAATATTGTCACAGATAATGCTTAAAAGTTGGTTCACTGACTTTCTTTAAGGAATAGGAAGTGAGCATCTTGTTTCCTGGGAAGTGGGACAAGAGGAGAAATTATTGATTTCTCTTGGAAATATTTTCACTTACCAGATGTGCTCGGCTGAGACTTAAGAGAAGACTGAATGGGACGGAAGTACTGTTCACTGACACCAGTGAACTGAAATAGTTCACATCCATGCATTTTTGCATAGGAAAAAGGTTATGGTGTCAGGAGATAGCACTTCCTTCATCCTCTAACCACAGTTACCCATTTCTGGTCATGAAGATCATGCTTACAATCTTAGTTTCGGCTTTGACTGTACTTTTCCACTCTAAGGAGCTAACGACTGTTTCCTAGAGAACAAAAATGTCTGATTGAAAAAAAATATATGAGCAAAACTGGAAAATCTATGGAAACTGTAAAGTTTGTCACTAAATTATTTTGGCAGTATGTGGACCAGATAGATTCTGGAGGTGTATTTTGGTTTTCAGCTATTTCCCTCTTTTTTACATCACCATGATACTGTGTTGAGTAGCAGAATTACAGTTCTGTGTCCTCAAGATGAGTTAGCCCAAAGGGCAAGAGCTGGACTCAAATTCCAAGAGAACTAGAGATTTTTGATTGTGTGTGCAAATCACTTAAAGGTCATTTCTGAAATTTAGAACTGGCATTCAGGCACAATGTCTTTCAGGATCACAAACAGCTCAGCTACTGGCTTCTTTCAGTTTACCTTATGTTGTCCTTCTTTCTGGCAGAAACATTAAGCAACATGAACTGAGATCCCTTCCAAGTGAACTGAGATGGTGTGGACAGCACCCCATGAAGCACAAGACTGGAATGATTTTCCTAGAGTGAATACCTGTAAATAGACTGATACATCTGGTTCCCAATGGGAAGTGAATACACAAGGAAAGCTTGCTGATCAAACATACCTGTCACAAGTACTGTCAGAAGGATGTAATGTAAATTTTGAACCCTTTGGAAATAATATTTTATAAAAACAGAATGCTGCAGCATGAAGTGCTTCACATACAAGTGCAATTTAAATATAGCTGCTAGCCCCTGCCTGAGAACTAAGAAAGCTCACTCTCCTCTTTAATTTAAATAGGATTTTTCACGGTACAAGCTTTAGAAAGTACTCAGAAACATCTGACTACTTGGCAGAGAAAAGATGAGTGGATATTAAACACCCATGGATAGGTGGGGATGTTCACTGATTGGGGCACCTAGAATAAAAAAAAATTGACTATTTTAGTTCATCTTCAGGAAGTATTAGTACTTATAATGAATGATAATTTCATCCCCTGAATGTTTTAGAGACAGGATAATAAAATTACTACAGTCAAGAGGGAGGAAATAAAATGTAAAAGGTAAGAGCTAATTCATTCTTCATGCTAGCTCAGTCCTTGGCCTTTTCTGAACAGACACTGCCAATAGTAACAAATTATGTATAATCATTTTGTGATGTGGACTGTTCACTCGGGACTAAGCTCAAATGACCAAACTTGCAGCCTTGTCTCTTAAACTGTGGATCTGAAGATCAAAGGCTAAGGCTTTATCCACTGAGTCCTCACCTTTATAAGAATAAAACTGCCAGCTGTCCAGAGACAGAGTGGATGTCAAACAGTGTCATTTTAGACCAATTGTTTTTCAAGTTCTTACAGGACAGCACATTAGGTTAGAAGCATATTAATCAGTTGTGTCTCCTGAATATTCATCAACCTGCTCCAGGAAGGATTTTGTGGCCTTTTTTCTTTCTCACTTAGAACATTAGACATTTAGACCTGAATAAGTGCAGTAACTTCAACAGAATTAACTCCTGAATTCCAGTAATGTGAAAAAGGGACAAAGGCAGTCAGTGTAATGTTTATGAATTGCCATCTCTGTTGACAGGAAAAAATCAAGAAAATAATACTTCAGCATTAAATACCATTTGAATTTAAAATATTTTACTCTAGGAACTGACAAATGCTAAATAAATATGGAAAAATGATAAATAAACATGGAAACAATTCATAGAAGTGACATTTTGAGATCTACAATAAATACAGCAAATCAAAATGAAACTGTTCTTAGAAACAAAAGACATTTTTTATTTCCTTTGTATTCAAAAGCCCTAATACTGGATCCAGAGAAGTTTGCTAAATGGTTCCATTAACCCACAATGGAATTGTTTATGGAGATATACAGAGAAAGTAAAATAGAAAAACTTGATTCTTGTTGCTGACATTAGAACTTTTCACTGTTACTCACTTGAGAGTAACTCACAGCAAACATTTCCTTCCTCCTCATAGAGGATTATTTTTAAGTTGGGGTTTTTGGTCCTTTTTTTTAATGTTTTCTATAGTGCTAATCTCTTAAAGGGTTACTTTCTCACATGTTTATGTCCCCCTGGAAAAGATCGTCTCAGTCAAGACTAGTTCCATTCAAAATACTTTCTTATTTTATAGCACCAGCTATAACATCCTTACAAGTAATACTTTACAAAGCATTATTTCAACAGGAATAAATGTGGGCCAGTATCAGCCACGTACCTAAGTGCATTAGCCATGACTCAACAGACAGATGGTGTCACAGTGAAGCAGACACTGAAAATTGAACTACTGTGATCCAGAGAGAGAACGTGTGTCTTGTTACTAAAAGGAATGTCATAGTTTCTAAAACTTCTGCAATGAAAACAGCCTGTTATTACACATGGACTTTGTTCTTCCCCTGCAGCTCTAAATTACCAGGGTCTTATGAGCAGTATCTGTTCACAAACTGTCCAAGGGCATCAGGAAAAACTGTCACCTTGATAAAGAGGGCTGAAAAGTGATGGACTTCAGTGTTGCTTGGAGTGGCAGAGGCAATCCCCAGAACCAGGTGAAATTGTGGAGAAAAACTAAGGCACTTTGCAATTACATATTCTCCTGTGAGAGAATATCAGAGACAGCAAAGCTGTGAAATGAACAAGCATAAGAAAAACAACACTGCAAGGAAAATGAGTGAACCTGGTCTTCCAAGGAAGCACAAATTCAGAGCTAGTGTTAGTGCTCTTAACCCACTCTCCCTTGTCTAGGTTGTTCCTTCTCTGGCTATCAAGAGAGGCAGGAATTGAAGAAATATGAAGGTAAAAAATAAACATCTAAATATTACAAAAATAGAAAGTTATACAACTAAAAACTACAATTCCTTCAACTAATGTTTTCTGGAAAATGAGAGAGTATTCTTGACAGTAATTGTATTGCCCCATTGCTCCATTTTATTCCTTTACCCTAGGCCATGCTGTTGGCCACTTGTCAAAGATAGGATGCTTGGCAGAGGAGCCTTCAGACTCAGGTCTCCTAATCAGTCAGGGGCTAACAGAAAGAAGATGCTATACAAAAGTCAAGAGTAGATATACACACATAACAGCCTAATTTTTCTAAGGTTTCGATTGTTAAAGCATTCAGATAGAACAAAAGCTCCCAGAGAACGGAGGACCAGTACTAGCTCATCTACTCTCAGCATGATTTATCACAGAGCAGGAGATCCAGGTTTAGAAATGAGGCTGTGACTCAGTCCACCAGCCATAGCAATGATAAGCTTAAGCAATGCATGTATAATATCCCAAAGTTAGCAAAGTACAAGTATGTCCTGCAGCTGTGTGACAAAACTCTCAAGATTTTGCAGATCCAAAGAAATTTGGCTTCCTGGACTAGATGTACAATTATTTTGTCTGACAAAAAGTAATTATCTGCTTAGAAACAGAAGACATGGAGAAAAGAGATTTAAAATTCTCTTTTACCTCACCCATTATTCTTTGGTATACAGTAAAAAACTATAAAGGGAAAAAATCTGTTCCTCTGCTGATTCTCCAATCCTCTCCTCAGTGACAGGAGAAACTGTAATAGCAGAAGGCCTTTTCAGCTGTGACACTTGGAACACTGTTTCCATAGGGCTCTTCTCCTGAACTCAACAGGTCACCACTTCTGCTCTCTATCTCAGCTACCACTAGCTTCTGCTCCCCATCCCACTGTGGACTTGCAGGTGCTGATGCACCAGCTCCCCCTCACAAAATCACCTCAGCATTGCTGCTTGCTCTGTCAGCAGATGCTGAAAGTAATACAGGTCTGCATTCTAACTCAGTACTGGATCTCTGGATTTAGACTAACATACTTTGAGTCTCGTCACCATTGTAAGACAAAGACCAACTACAAAATTTCTTGAAAGGCTGGAAAAACCAATGACAGGAATCATGCAACCATTTATTTCAACACAAGTGGGCTCTTTGTCCCCATTTCTGCAAAGTGCCATGAATGTATTCAGTGCTTTCCTCTGTCGTTGACTTTAAAGGTCATTTGTCAGCACTTGGCAGGGGATGGCCCTCACTACAAATGTTGGCCTTGAAAACATGACAAAGAGCAAAAGTAAGAACCTATTCAACTATAGTGAAGGTTGTTAATACAGAAAGAGGAACTACAGGGATATAGAATAATAATCTGCCTAAGTAAACATGTTTATAATGGAAATTATAACCACATTTAATAAGTAGTTCATTTATTAATGACAATTTGGGAAAAAAGGGATTACTATCACTGTAGTGGAAATAGCATACTGTGATTCTGGACTAAGAAGAAAGACTTAATTATTGTAAGTTTCATGTCTCAAGAAATCATAATTCAGTTCATGATAAAACAGACAAAAATGGTGAAAACAAATTGTGTTATCAATAGGAAATTGTAAGAAATATTCTTAGCAAAGACTTGTTAAATATATAATTTTTATTTTGTTCATCATAAAGTCAAAATGCATCAGGCTGATAAGGTAAAAAATACATAAGGAAAGGATTGTGTTATATAAAAATTTTAAGACCTGAAATACAGAGAACTCTATTTTTAAAATTGAGTTTGGTTTGGAAGTCCCAAAGTTGTGACCTCACAGATCTATTTCTTGCTGTATTTTACACTGGAATCGCTTGCACTAAGCAACTAGAAAGTGGTTTTTCTTTATAAAGTAACAGTTTATGAAAGAAATAAATGCTTGAATAGCAAGTTAATTCATGAAAAGGACAAAACACTAAATTAATCATAGGACTTGCTATTACATCTGTACCAGATACCCCTGTACATTCCTGACACTCACATTCTCCAGCTTTACTTCTTAAAACAATGTTAGCAATTAGGAATGGGAGCACCTTGTATATAGATAAACATATAGATAAACACAGATATAGGTAAAGATACAGACATACATACAGACATTGATATATAAATGCACTTCTGAAATGTTGTTGTGGGCTTCAGCTTAAGAGAGAATGAAGATTGTCACACCTTTCTTAGCAAAAATTGAGGAGCAACAATGCCTTAATTCTTTTCTGTCAATAAATAAACACCCTTTTCTCAATCTTTTTGCCTGTATTAAAACAAAAACATTCCAAACTATTGGATATATTTGAAACAATTATTGCATATACAGATTTTTCAGTGCTGTCCATATAGCCTTCCTGAACACCTAAATCCTTGATGCATGAGGTGGCTCACCTCCATGACTGAGCCGCATTGCATATGAGGAAGGGGAGGAGAACCAAACTTTGACACTTACTGGGCTTTAGGTAATGCATGACTCTACATTAAATCCAGCTCATCAATGTCCTGTTTTCATTTGCTATGTGCCCTGCTTACAGATGATATGTTTTCTTAACTCACTCAAAAGTGTTGACTTTTGCTGCCTGTTTCTACTGAGACATGAATGGTCCTTGCTTATTATTCCAATTAACTGTTCTTTGAAAACAGCAAGATGTAGCTGTAATCAGATCAGAAGACCAAACATTTAGAGAGCAAAATGTCAGGCACAGAGAAATAAACCAGTAAATTCTGCATGGAAATAACTGGCCCTGTATCTTAGCAAGATACCAAGTTCTGCAACTATGTGGAGTTGTGGAATACAGACTTTGCAATAAGTAGCTAATTTCAAATATATCTCTGCTGGTTTTTAAATTGTCTGTAGGTTTTGCATTGATTTACATTTACTTCTGTTTTGAAATACTTCCTGCAAAAGAAGACAGCTCTTGGAGCTCAGTTCTCTGATAAAGAAAAGCTTCTGTAGACTCTGAGCCTCAGTATTCACAAACCATCTCAGCAAGCAAAACCAAGAATTTTTCTTTTTGTTCTGCTAGCTAAAACCACTGCTAGCTAAATTCTAATTCTGTAAAATTAATAAGCCAAATTCATCAGAACATAACAGTTACTGCTGCCCTCTACCAGCAGTCCTTCATGGCTGAAATGAGGAACTACTTGACATTCCTTAGAAAGTGTTACAGTTTGCTAAGCCTGTGTCATTGGAGGTGAGCTGAGCTTACTAAAATCTTACTAGACCACAAGTCACTCAATGTCTCCAACCTGATAATTTTTGTATTCCAGGTAAGCATATTAATTTTTATGCATGTGTTTATATTAATTGCATTGTTTAAAACAGGAATTCTCAATTTTCTACAGTTTAAAACAATGTAAAATACTGTGCAGATTATTCTTAATATCCTAAATCTACATATGGAAAAATAAATTATGATTTCAGTCATTAACTACCTTCTTTGCCTAATAGCCACTGAGAAAACTTTTTATGCTATCTTTTACTTATATTATACTATGCTTTAAAAAAAATTACATTAACTTAATTTACACATCAAGTTTTCATAACTCATATCCAGTTAATCAAATCACACTTCTATCTACAGGATATATAACAAATAATTCCCAAACAAAAGGGAAGATTAAACATCTTTCCATCAAGAGTAATGGTATTTTTTTCCTGCATTCTATAGGATTAGCAGTTCTTAAACTCAGATTATAATTAACAATTTACAAAAAGCAAGCATTTAGTTAATACTAATATTTCACATTAATTCCTTATCTGTATGAAGAACGATCAGTCACCAAACACTCATGGTGACAAAATCCTTTCATTTTTTTTATGAAAGTTTACAAGAGGGGATTAAAAAAATAGCAAACCCACAAGCTTTACCAATCATATCAAATCTATGTAAGCTATATCTACTGGCATATTTACCTGTCTGTTTAAAGCACCTTGCATAAGAAAGCTTGGAATAATATACCAGTAATATTGATACAAAACTAATTAATAATAAATATTTAAAATTTATGAGGCATTTTTGAGTGAAAACAATCATGCTAAATAAGCTGTTTCAGGGAGTTCTAAGAAAAGCTTTAGCTGAAAACCCACATTTACAATCTATCCCAAAAACAAGCAGAACACTGCACCAACCCAAGCATTAGCTCAATTAAAAAAGGGGGAAAAAATGAAATCCCTTCTCAGCTTAATAACTTGTTAGTTCTTGACAAGTGCAACAACACAACAATAAGCCAGTCAAAATGAGTTTTTAAAGCGAGGTTATGCCCTTCATGTTGTGTTATCACAGTGCCAGATCAAACTGCTGACTTGGACTCTTTCTGCCAGCAGTGCTGATGCTGCCTCTATGAGCTACTGTCACAGAATAGTCATGGTACCTGCTCTTGCCTATAGAAAAGCACTAAATTGAACTCGAAGTAGTGTCTTTGTGATATCTTTTCAACAAGTCATGTCCCATTCAGCCTGCTAGTTTATCTCTGTCAGGCTAGGGGCCCAAGTGGTTTGCATGAGCTGTCAGGGACAGGTCTACCAACCTGCTCAGTGCTAAGGAGGTAATGCATCTTTCGGGCTTGGTATTTCTTTTCCTTTTCTTTCTTTTCTAGGTCTTTCATTTTCTTTTCATTTTCCTTCATTTCTGCATACTCTTGAAGTTCACTCCTGTAATAAAATAAGTGTGCTGACTATATTATAACAACAAAAGACATGCTACTCTCCTATTTTACTTTAACCCTTTCATAGCTTCACAGTGTTTTGTTCTTATATATTAGCAGTATACTGACACCACAGGAAAGCAAAATTACTGTTCTGTCAGTTCCACAGCAGTAGGATATTACATGGATATAACTATGAAGAAACAGGATTAAAGTAATGAAAAGTAGGAGCAGAATATAGGTCCACATTGCTTACAGCTTGATAAAATAGTATTCATGTAAGTAATTTTATCTGCCTTTAAGTGTCATTTTACTTTGAATTTCTCTAAGTGGAAGCTATTACAGTATAAATAAAGGTTGTTCATTTATGTTTGAGCTAGTGCCTTGCAACACCTCCTGATCCGCAGACAGGGGAGATTTTATGGAATAAGAGAGGACAGCAGACATGGGATAAGAGATGATATTCACTCATTGATCCTTGAGCCCTTTGTGAGGTTGAGAAAGTAGGCACAGAGGAAAACTGGATGGGAACCTTCCATGCATACATTGCCCTTAGGAGGAGATTCCGTGGCATTGGGCTTCTTGCACAGGTCATTTCTGCTATGCTTTGATGAGAGCTGAAGAGGCCACCATGAGAACCCAGAACTGAACTGCTTCATGAAGCACTGCACAACAGAGGTGTGCAAACAAACAGAGTCATCTAAATATGTGATTCTGTGCAGAAAACTCTTTCATCATAAACGAAATATGGAACTATACCTAAGACCAGGTTTCAAAGAATGGAGAAAATTCATGATTTTAACCGAATGTTTAGAGAAAAACTTGAACAGAAAACGGGCATAAATTTCCACCTCAATGGTTTGTTGGGATTTTTTTTGTTTTTTTCACAGAGCCAGGCTTGCCATAAATTATGCAAACAGTAGAGTGAATTAATGTTATATAAGAAACAAAATTTTGTGCTATTGTGCACAGTGCACGTGTATGGAATTTTTTGACCCAGTTAAAAAAGGTTAGTTTGATTAACATTTGTTATTTTTGTTATAACAAAATGGCTAGTTCAAATTAACCTGTGTGCCAAATACACCAAGCATATTCAGTCAAGCATTTAGATTGCTAAAAAGTCAATTAGGTGAGTGAATTCTAATCTTTATGTTTTTTGGTATGTGTATATATGATAAAATAAAAAGGAAAAAAGTATTTTTCACATAACTGGACAATTCAAATACTCGTGCAAAACAGATTATTTCGAGAGATCCACATTAATTGTCCCAGTTGTTTCAATGAATACCAAGACACTGCGAGGACATAGGTCAAATTGTTTCAAAATACTCACATGGGTAAGTTTGCTGATATGAATAATCCCAAGGAAAAGTCATATTGCTCCCAAAAGCATTTTTTTAAGATTGTGACTCAGACTTACTCTTAATATTTTAATTATCATTAAATTAGTTCATCAAAATATGTGAAAGAGCAATAATTGCTTTATAAATATGAACACTATGAAATCACATTCTTAAATACAAGTTGCAGTGTAGAACTTATTTGTTTCATGCTATCTTTCAGGATTTTATCAATTAAAATACGTAAAGTATTAAGTAATTAAATGTATGATTTTAATTGTAAAAGAAAAATAGAATAAAAGGAAATACAGAGCAGAAAAGATGCACAGGTATTTTTGAATCTCTGAAAATATGTTTTGTTGCAGTTTACTGTTAAAGGCTGCTAATACAATATTTCATACAAGGTTACTTATGAAGCACACTGACGTTTAAAAATCACCATGCTATGCTTTTGCAGCAGTGTAATTTTTTTCCAACATAAGATTAAATTGCAAAATAAATGAATTACTTAGAGTGGCATGGCCCCCATTTTGCCACCCTTCTCTTGAAAATTGCTTATTAATATGAAAAAAGAAGTTGGAAAATAGCCTGTTTTACTTTATGCATAGCATTCTGGGGCCTCAAAGCCTGCAGAGCCGGAGTAGCTGCACATTTTAGATTGTGTTGGCAAGCAGGGACGATGACCTTTCTGACCTGCATCTCAAGGCTATTATTAATCGCTAAGTAACCTGGTAAAGCCAAACAAATTTGTTTCCATTGAAAGGATCTCTATCTGTGTCTGAGAATTTGTGCTGTACCAAACAAACCTCATTAACTGTGTCCATTTTTGACAAAGAACTAGGAGTTGGAGAGATTGGCGACCTTTCTTTGTCCTCAAGGTACAGATTTCAGAGTCACTACATGTAGGTACATAAGCATTTTTTACTAGGAAACTCTTTGTTCTATATCCATCAATCACAAACAAATGAATAAATAGACAATACATATGGTATCAACTTTGTTCTTTTATTTTATGCCTCTTTACCTTCAATATCAGAGTGTATGATCTGTGGTTTACATATTTAATACTATTCCTTTTTGATTACAGAGCTCTCTATTCAGCTTTAGTACCCCTATCTACAACTTAATGAAATAATAACATATTACTAAAGTCAATTCGTGTTCTTATATACTGAGGTGCTTCTTTCTAACAGTGAATATGGAAGGTTTTTGATTTAGAAGACAACTGGTGGTAAAAAAGCCACAAACAATGTCAAAAATATAGATCTGTATTCCAAAAAAAAATGATAACAGGATGCAAAATGTTTCCTGTTGTCATCAATGGGAATTTATCAGATTGCTTTGAATGAATGATTAATAATCATTACTTCCTGAAGTTAAATGAAGTCTAAAATACTTGTTGAAGTTCAATGTAATTCATGATGTTTTTAGACAGTGTTATTATCATGATCATTCCTGATTATCACACACCTTCAGTAATACTTGTACCATAATCCATGTAAAAGTTTGAGATTTTTAAGCAGTTACAAATAATTTTCAGCATAGTTTTGCAGCCGACACATTTTGTTCTAAAATATCTCTATCACTCTACTGCCCTGTACAGTTGTACAGATCATGCAAACGATTTTGTCACAGGGATAATAGCTCCCAGAATGGTTCTCTCCTGAGAGGCAGTACAAAATAAGTGATATGTAGCAGTCCAAACATTGCTTGACTGGAAACACAGATATTTTAGCCTAAATATCGATTTATTTTAAAGCTATTTGAACCTGAAGCTTTCATCTCTTTTACCATACTTTCAAGCATTTGAAAAGGAGCAACAAAAGCAGAGAATCTAAAGCAGTTAGATATGAATATACTATTTCACACATTAGCAGATTAATACTAACATGCCATGCACGGTGCATGGGTTTCACTGTTACCATACAGAATAATGTGTAGAAGGATAAGTGATATTAACAACATAAACTTAACCTTCCAAATGCAGCCAGAGTTCCACATAACTTACAAGGAAATGTGTTCACTGGGAAGTTTCATGCTTGGGATCTTCTACATATATGCCTTCCCAAAGAAAATAAATCCAAATTCTATTAAAGTCAGCAGGAAATCAGTTGAAATGAAATGATTTTTGGATTAAATCAGTACTCTTCCTGCCAGTCTGTTCACAAATTTGATAGGTTCATTGAGCAATCTTTTCTTGGGATATATGGGTATCATCTCTGTGACATTATGGATACTAGCTGTAATGCATGACACTCTGTGGATTCTGGACCAATTTTGCTTCAGGATGAACCTTTTCTGGTTCATTGTGAAGTGGAAAATAATTTGGCTTACTTTTTTAAAGCTTCAATAAATTTTGCAGGAGAAAAAAAATTCTGTAAATGCAAAATATGTTTTAGTTTATTTGATAATCTTGTTCTATTTTTGTAAGTGATCTGTCTGTTGTATGGTTCGTAGATGGGAAAGTATTGCTTATTAAAATGTTATAACTCAAAAATTTGCTAATTATTTTAGCACATATTATTTCCCTTATCTTAAAGCCTATCTCAACGTATTAACAGCATCTTTTGCATCTTCCTACAAACCTGGCTTTCCATATAAGTTTAGTCCAATCAGACTTTCTCCCACACACATTTTTATTGAGTAGCTTTGTAGGAGAATTATTTGGATATTTTAACAAATGATCATGATCTGAAAATTATTAAACAAATCAGAATAATATAAATGTTTACTATGGCAAGTTTAGGATGCTTTTTTTTTACTAAAAACATGAATATACTGGCTAACACAAAGTGTGATGTCCTTGTCATAGGGAATGTTTCATGCATTGGAAAACAGTCATAGGATTATCAACATATGTGCTCAAAACTCACAATTAAAAATGATCTTGTGTAACAAATCTGTTAAGTAGCTACAGAATTGTTAATGATAAAATTACTTGCTCTATATAGTTTGAAAATAAAAAAAAATCATCTGACAAGGTAACTCATTGTTATTCTGATTCTTCATTATGCAGTAGGCAATGGTGTTGGTTCCTGCTATGAGATGCAAATTCAGTTGACAGTGCTCCTGCTGTCTGTATAAAGGTTAAAAATACACATATAATATTGTTCCTGGCACTTTTGGAAAGGTCTTCAAGTGATGATTTCAGTAATATACAGATTTTAATAATTCTGCATAGAACTTCATCATTTTACAAATTCACACTGACCTATGTTTATTAATTTTATCAAACTATTGCATTCTGTTCGCATTTCCACTGGCATTCTGTGGTCCTTTGGCCAAATGATATTGCAAAATGATTATATTAACTGAAGGAAAGGGCATCCAATAAAAACCAATAATTAGTATAGTTGCCCAGAGTATCCAGAAAAAGTAGTAAGTTATTGTGATTTTAAACAGTTCAGATACCAAATCATAAAATTCCTGCAACAGAAGCAGTAGGCAACCTTAGCATACGAGGAGATAACCTAAATCTATTTAATCTTCCTGACTATATATCATTCCCCCTGCTCAAATACAGAATATGGAAGGTAAAATAAAATTAGTGAGACAATAATTTTTGGTATACCACTGTATGCCACTTGATTTTACATCACATTGGTGTAGGTGAGAATGGAATATAACCTGCCATGATAATATTGTTTGACTTAATCGATTAAATTTGGGAAAACAATGAAATATATCTATAGACCACCCTAGGATGTAAAATAGTTTAGAGAACTCTGTACTTTGAAGTCAAAGTTTTAACAGAACACACATACTACATACTTCAGTTAGCTATGTACTGTCAGACAGCTTGCTCATCCTCAACATTTTTCTCATTTTTTAAATTAACCCCTTCAGATTTAGTAAGCAAAACAGGGCAGCTATGTAACTCTCTTTTCCTCTCTAATATGATGTATAGTCCTGTGTGTATCCTGACAGAGTTCCTTGACCAAAATATTTGATCTCAAGCTGCAGTTAGATAGATGCTCAAAATGGCAATCAATTATTAGTGGTACAAGGTATCTTATCTTACTGCCTACAAGATCTACCACAAATAGATGTCAAAAATTCTTACTAATTTTAAAGGTGAATGTTTGCATGAATCCATTCAACAAATTAATCATGACACTCTTTTCAAGATATTTAGGAGGAATATTATTGCTCTGCAGTGGATGTCACTGCAGTGCAGTGAACAGGAAATATGACTCCATAATATGAAAAAGGTAAAATAAAGTCAATGTGTAGGTATATGAAAACACTCTGTACTTCCTATTGTTAATAATTTTACAGAAAGAAATTCATACCTTAAAATCCCATTATAATTTGTGCATAGTAGGACATAGTCTGTCCATCTCCCCTTAATCACATAGTGTACTGTGCCAATGGAATTAAGTGACACACCAGTTCCACTGTCAAGGTCCACAGTTTGATCAATACACAACGTTGGAAATGTGATGAACATGGTGGTGAAGGGCACACAGTGAATGAATACCTTGTGCAGATCAGGAGATCAGGGCACAGCATGTACCAGACGATAGGGAAGAACAGACGGATTCATCCTTCTTATCCTTCCAATTTCCACTGCTGCACAGTTACTCAAGAGAGTGCAACAGCCTTTCAAGCTACTGATTGCAGAGGCAGCTTAGAACTAAAACCAGAGTATTTTCCTAATCCATTATGCAGAATCTTCTAATTAAGTTTTCAATAACAACTCATATGGAATTTTTTCTCACATATACTGAAACCCTGAATTTTTTCATATCCAGTCTCTTAAGATTATTCTATTTTCTCAAAACATGCAAACTTCTTGGTTCAAATGTTTTTCCCTTGTGTGTATATATCCTTAAGGCAAATTTATCCTCATTGGCAGGAGAAAATGCTGTGAAGTTAAAAAAAAAAATTGTAAAAGTTCCAATCTAAACAATGATTTTTCAGCTTAATTATTTTGATTTAATTAAATTGTAAACCCCTCTTATTATGGATGTGGTATAAGAGCATCTCAACACCAAAGCTTCTGTTGGCAGAGGAACCAGATCCAAGTATAGTGATTCAGCTTTATTTATGCCCAGGTCTATACTGAAAAGCCTAACAAAAGGAAAAATGTTTTCACTCAATGTCTGTTTGCTATTGACCCTTTCATGAAAAATCAGCCTGATTGATTAGCTTTAATAGTGAAATTAGTATTTGGTGATTAGCTTAAACAGTGAAATTAGTATTTGAGTGTAACATAGCTGATCTGGCCCAGAATGGATAACAAAGCCCCAACACAATTTATTCTGACAGCAATTTAGCAGCAGTGGTCATTTTTAGCACAGTGTTAGTGCTAAGCTGCTAAGAGAGCAGTCATGTTCCTAATTTTTCCTGCAACATATAAAAGAGGATGTCTAACCACAGCCAAATACCATTGGAAGTTTTCTAGTGAATGTCATGTGAAAGTATCTGTTATCTTTTGGCACGGCAAATCCCAGAAGACTATATATGCTACCATCTGCACAGTAATAACTAGAGGAAAGCTCACTGCTATGTTTTGCTACAGTTAAGCTGTTCCCAGTACTAGAATGAACTCATTTAAGCTAACTGTTATCTCTCTGCTGCAGTGCAGTACAATGTAGACCTATCTGTACTTCTTTTACTTTAATATATGGAACTTGGCAACATTTACAATATTCAACATTATGTGATTTAGAAAGCAAACATGATGTTATAGCTTCTAAAGGTCATCAGCTAAGTTGATTTTCCTTCTCAGAGTATTTTGAAACAATTTGACTGAGGTCTACGCAGTAACTCATATCCTTCACTTACCTTCACATAAAAGTCTGCATACATTGATAAATAAAATGGTACACTTTGTCTACATTAAACAGGTTTTACAACAGCAAGGCAGGGAGAGCTTTTATGCAATGACCCATTACGTATAGCAGAGCAGCAATGCCAAGACTCACA
Source organism: Pseudopodoces humilis (assembly GCF_049639895.1). NCBI lineage: Eukaryota > Metazoa > Chordata > Aves > Passeriformes > Paridae > Pseudopodoces > Pseudopodoces humilis. The sequence goes on from NC_142202.1 coordinate 19,299,179, forward strand.
ACTTCATAGTGACTTTTGTGGTACCTCATGATTTTCTCATTTTCATATTCATGGAATGGTGTCACCACTTGAGCATCTATGATGTCATTTTTATTGAAGCATAAAACATGAAAGACACAGTAAATGAATATTTTTATTACATAGCAATTGTAATAATTTTGGGAGAGACCTGACACAACTTTTTTAATACAGAAGTGATACTTGTAAGTATGTGATTTCACAGTGGTGGTTCGTTGCCAAACTGAAAATATCAACTAGATCCTGATTTTCAGAATTGTTAGGAAATCTTATCTCTTACTGTCTTGAAAATTTTGAAGAAATCAACACCAGGGAAAAAAAAAATCAGGCATTTTTACTATACCATGCCAAAAACTACACTCAGAATTAAAGTATATTTTCTGAAATGTCGGTTCTACCTAATAAATGCAACTACACTTAATTATAGATTTCAACATCCAATTAGGCATGTCTAAAGAGTACATCTAATAGATTCTATTGTCTTTACCCATGCACATAAACTTCTGGTCAGGGTACTAAATCTTTCCTGAGGGGCCAAACACAATGTTGTAGATGGTTGTGGGGCCCCTCACCACTAAGTACAAGTAGGTAAATGAGTGCTGCATCATTTTGGGTGCCAAGCTGAAAGACCAAATCAGTTTGTTAGACGAGGCTGTAAACATTTAGCAAACCATTAGTTAATTGGACAAGAAAAGAATAGCCTACTTGGAGAAGAGAGAAGGAGAATGTTGCTCTCTTGAAACACTTTCGTTTTTGATTTGAAGGTAGCAGGAATTGCGAAGTTCAAGGTAAAACATTGGGATTTAGCTCCACTGTCAAGGCTGAACCCCTGTAATTATCCCTACAAGGTGAAGAGTCTGAGGAATTTGAAAGGGGTACAATAAGTAAAATTTTCTCACAGTTTAAGGAAAGTCATGCTCAAAATATGAATACAAATTATGGCTTTTAAAGAAGGTATTCCAAGCAGGATTCATAGACATGAAGAAGTCCTTTCATGTGATAGAAAGCATTAATACAAATGAATGCACAAACTGACAGAAGAAAAATTATATTTTTTAAAATTTCCTAGTCATCATAACTGTGCTGAGTTCTCATGCTGATAGTATTTTAAAGGACATTTGAAGGTCTGTCTAAAATGGTGATAAAAATTATTTTAAGCAGAGACAACATCTTTCAATGATCTCTATTGTCTATGTCTAGCACAGAGTTTTCAGTCTAGTAGAGCTGCATATAACAAGTAATGGTTCAAAGATAAAGTAAAACTGTTTCAGCAGGGAACTATGGGACATTGAACACCAAAGGTAATTAACTCCTGGATTAGATTAAAAAGGGTATTTATTATATTTTGATGTTATTAAATCAAGACTAGATTGTTCAGTCAAAGCTTAATAGGCTTTTTATAGATAGTGCTATAAACTGGGTATTGATAAACATCACATTGGTGATAGATCTGAAGTCAGACAAGATCATCTGATTCCAAATAACATTGTTTTCATTATTACTAGAATAAAAACCCCACTTTTTTGTAACTATTCACTACTGTTCTAGACTGTAAAAATAGAAGACAAATAGTCCTTCTGTTTTCTTCTCTGAGTGACCACTTCAGAGACATAGCTCTCCTTAGATAACAGAAAAGTCTATTTATAATGATTCAGAGAATTAAAAAACTATTAAGTAAGACAACTTTTTGATTCCCTATTTTCTCCATTTTGGACATTTTTCCTTTAAAACAAAATGAAAATGTGCTCACAACACACTGTATACTGCTTTTCATCTCCTGTAATTCCATGATATCTCATGGAGCATTATAGGATACACCAATATAAAGCAATGGATTGTAATTTTAGATTGTAAAAAAAAAAATCTGAAATGCCAAAGAAAGATCAATAAGCCTTCATGTCCTCAGACAAAAATTAAATCACGAACTTGGAAAAAAGCAGTGCATAGTCACCACACTTATGATAACAAAAACAACTGTGATGTGGCTCATTTTAAAGGTCTTCACTGCTGTAGTCTGTATTTCTCCGACATAAATGGGAAATGATAAAGGAAGTCTAATCTCAAAAGCCTTTAACTGGGAAGAGCAGTGCCAAAGAACACTTTATTTTGTTTGGCCTTAACATTTTGCTACCTCAGAGCATTTTTCTGAATTGTGAGGAAGGCTACTTGTTTGATAAAGAGTTAGAAAATATGGGAGCAGTAACTGGCAACTTTCCAGCAGCACTCAGACACAGTATCTTACATTATGATTAAAACAAAATAGTGATGTTAGATCAAATATGCTGTTGTGTGCCAAATAAGAAAAATAACATTAATGTGTTTTGATTTTTTTTGTTTCTTTTTTTTTTTATTTGGTTTGGTTTGGTTTTGTTTCTTTGAAGATCTCAAAAAATATACCATATGACAGCATGTTCTGGAAAATCCATATGTGTAAATTAAGTACTCACTGATGTACTTGCAGATACATATGAGCTGGAATACATGGGTAGCAAAGAGCAAACTTAGTTATATAATTGTATATAAAGTGCTCCTACAAATAAAAGAAATATCTAATTTTCTTATGTAACACATAAATTAATGCATTTAAATTTTATGTTTCATTATTAAGCATAAATAATTGAAAATAGCACAACAAAAAGAACCATCACCTTATTTTAATAACAATAGAACTGCTTTAAGTGAGTTGAGTAAATGGCACATAATATTTGTCATAGTTCTAATGACCTAAACAGCTGAAGTGACTATGGCACATGAAAAATATTTATATATCTCTTCAGGAGACTTTAGTCTTCAAGTGGTAGAGCCCTTGCCTGATAACCTCGTATAGTCTCTATATAGATGGCCTGTCATGTCTCTACAATTAGATAAACCAGAACTGCTATAATGTAATCAGTTACAACCTGAAAATTATATTTTGAAAATCAAGTTTATTAATATGTAATCTTTAGGTAATCTTATTTATCCTCCTAATTTACCCAATATTTATGATAGTCTACATGTCCTTGAAATAGGGAACAGGGACACTACAATATGAAAAAGTGGTCTAGCTGCTGGAGTTCATAAATTTTGTTCAGCTTTGGATGAGTTCAAAGAATTGCCATGTAAGAAAAGCCTTACAGAGGGAATTTATCTGATTATGGCAGTAATAATTACCCAGCTGTTTATTGCAGATAGAGAAATAATTCATGTAGGCAATAGGCCGTGGTGGCAATGACACTCCGCATTTAGTAAATATGCAAACTGTTCATTTCTAATTAACCAAGCTAGAGGATGCCCTTATTAAATGTATAAACTAAAAGTGCCTTCCTGACAAGTGATGAATTGTTACATTGCACAAACTCTTGCCACAGAATTACTGGAGTGAACTTGGGGCTTAACTTCATTAAGAGATCTTGTGGGATAGTTAAATGAGGATGGACAGCATAACAAGACCTACCTGACAGTCAATGATATGTTAGAGCTTAATGAAACTGCACTTCTTCCCCTTTTCTACTTATTTTACAGTGAAGATCGTACTTCAGACAAAATAGAAGACTGTGAAGTCTGTCTCTATGAGACAGTTTAAAAGGCCAAGATTAGTCAGTCTTCGTCCACAGAAAATGTTTTATGAGCTGTCAGTAATTCTAAGAGACCTTTTACAAAATAAAAAATCTATTCAGACACTACAGCACCTTCAAAACTCACAGGTATAGAACTATTGTTATCCTACAATACTGTCTTGTCACACCTGTTTTATTCTACCTTCATCAAAACTAATTATTTACACCACAGACTATTTGGTCCAATAAATGTACACAGGATCTCAGATTTCTATATACACATTCAGATAAAAAAAAAATTTCTTTGGATACAAGTGAAATTAAGCTTCATGTTTAATCTGTTGACCCTAATGGTGTGTTTAGTGCTATATGAAAGTAACGAGAAAATATTGCCTTCGTGTCATTGAAGACTTCAGTTTAAGCAGCTACTTGAGTTACAGTGTTCATATTTATTGCAAAACTTCGGCTATTTACACAGAACTAGCTAAAAACATGGTAGGGTGCTTCCACTCCTTGTTCAAGAAAGACATGGACAGAATAAAGCTCATGAGGCATGTGAGCTGAATATGTGTTGGAAATTCAGCTTACTGTGTAAGCATAATTGTTCCTACCTTAACCTCACTGTATTCAGGAAGTGCTTTCCCACGGAGTTAAAACAGCCCATTGACTGCTCTGTAACTTTAGACAATTTGCTTCAATTTCATGATCAACCCCAAAAGCTCATTTTTTATATCTTACCTATCCTAGCAGCATCAGGTTTGTGGCTACAGAAGTACTCTGGGATCCTCAGTAAATTACAGTTTTAAGATTCTTAGAAATCTAACAGTTATGCCTAAAATCCTCTGGAAAAGGCACAGATGTCTTAAGTTATGTGAACTACTACTCCAAATTAATATTTAAATATGAGAAAGCATACTTGGCACTTTTCTCTATTTCTGACGCTCACAGAAAAAGCTCACAGGGTAAGTTTATACCCAGAAAATTCAAATTACAGATAAGTTTAAAAGCATAATGTATTTCCTCTCCATATCTTTGAAGATGAGTAAAAAAAGATGGGTTGAAGATAAAGTAGCTAATTAAACATCAAGTGAAAGACAACATTACAAAAATGAGGGGTTTATTGTTGCAAGAATTCTAAGGAGCTGTCTGAAAGGCTTTGGCACTAATTGAAAATAAACTACAGATCAATTGCTTCTGCAGTCAATGATGAGGAACATTTTAATTGAATTATAAGACAATATATACATTCTTCCAAACACTTTGACACCTGAGAAAATGGCTAGCACCTGGATTTATCTTTATCAAAAAGGAACAGACAGGTGGAGGCTGAGGAAGTTTTCCTCATATTTTTATGACAAAGAATGATTTATTTCAAGCCCACTCCATGGAAAAATAGCTATATCTTAGAAGGTTTAAGAAGCCATGTACGTGCCATGTTAAAAGAAAATGCACTTCAGAAATGGTATAGTAATATAGAATAAGATAATCTTACTTTTTTCCATATTGCATTCTCAGGCATATTTACAGAATAGCTAAACATTGGATTAGATCACCAGCAGCATGTAAGTACTCTTTCATTTCACTCTTCATTAGGGCTATAAAAAATAAAGCTGCACAAATGATTTGTGAATATACATACTGCCAAGAAAGTGATTTTTATTGTTTCATATTATCTATTTCCCTGACGTGTCTTGAAGACCTGGAAGTTTTAATGATGACTGTGAAACTACATCTGCTGATAGAACAGCTAGGCAAACTTGGATCCAAGCCACACTCTCTACTCACTTCTAATGCCAACAATGGAAAGAATAATTTGGTGTTGACCCTGCAAATGTGTGAAATGCCTGATTTTTAAACTCAACAATGTTTATGTAAGCTATGATTCTAATTAAAGGTAGACTCAGGCCTTAGTTTGCTACTTTTAAGTCAGTGTTTATTCAGTAGCCAAGAAAGCTGAACTATCTGCCTTGATTACATAAGAACCCCAATGCCAGTACTTTGCCACTGCTTTGTTAGTTTTCTGATACTGCTATCTTTACCCAGTTCTGTGCCTCAGGAAAAATTTAAATGGTGCCATTCATCAGTAAATGGAGCAATACATCCCAAAATCTTATCTCTACTTGCACACCTGACATATAGCAAAGTTCCTTTACTATAGTTTAAAGGCCAGTGTGTAGATAACCTTAGGCAAAGAACCACAAGTTAATCACACAGTTGGGCAACTGACATCATCCATAAATTCTTCGGATATAATGGCACCAGCATGCTAATTTATGTGAAGTGATGTCCATTTGCTTATCATGGACTGGAAACTGTTTCACATAAAACAAAATTCCAATGCATCATATGGAGTTATAGCCTATGCTAATTGCTTTTGGCATATTTCCCCTTGTAACTATTTAGCCAGCTCTTGGAGATGGTAAATGCAGCTTTAAGAATGTTTCAAATGAAAGTATAGAAAGTATTTTCTCCTAAAATTAAATACACTAACTGCACTGAGAAGTAATGAAATTTACTTTCATGCATATATTTATAAATTAAACCAACCAACTAATCCATATTGAGATAGAATATAGTATATATTGGTACTTAAATAAAATTGGGTGCTACAGATGAAGATTTATTACTAAAATCTAAGTAACAAAATATAGTAAAATAAAAATTTAAGAACAAGTTTCTTACTTGCTTAATTAAGAACTTCCTATATATTTTAGGCAAAAAAGAACTCAAGATTAACAAACCCATTTCATCACTACACTGAAGTTAAACTGTACAAATGTTAAGAAAAATATAAATACGTCCTTCTGAATACAGAGTTTAGGGTTCAAATTTGTTTTTTTCCATCTCTGAAGGGATTCTTTCAAGCATTTCTCAATGTAACTCCTAGGGACTCTACTGGGGACACCAGCAGCCATCAGACCTAGTGGTTCTGTAGCAGTGGGAAGAGATAGGAATGCTGGAGGAATTTAGCCAGTCTGGGAGCTAAAGCTGAGAGTTATTTTCCATTTGTACAAAGGCAGTGCCTTAAGTCTGTTAAGTCTAACAGTACCATAACCAGTCTGTTAAGTGAGTGAAAACTCACACATAATATGACTATTATTATTTAATTATATTTAGGTCAATTTCTGTTAAATCAATTTCTGTTAAACTTAATTACATTCCTCTATAGCTTTAAGCTGGGGCAGCTTCTATTAAGTTTACTTTCTCCTGGGGTTTTCACACTAAAGACAAATGATAAAGGTCTGGCTACCAAATGAGGGCACCTATTAAATAAGGACAGTTTGTATTAAAGCTGAATGGTAAAGACGTGGCTACTGGTTGAGAAAACCACTTAGTACAACAAGTGTTGTTTATTTTTAAAAAAATTAGGGTAAAGGTGGAATGAGAAGGAAACAAACTTTAGTCAATTACTCTTTTAAGATATATATTAAGACACAGTCTCAAGCTGCACCAAGGAAATATATTGGATATTAGGAATATTGGGTTGGATACTAGGAAAGTTCTTCAAAGAAAGAGTGATAAAGTACTGGAATGATTTGTGCGGGTAGGTGGTGGAGTCACCATCCCCAGATGTGTTTAAAAAAGACTGGATGTGGCACTTGATGACATGGTTTAGTTGAGGTGTTAGGGCATAGGTTGGACTCTGTGATCTTGAAGGTCTCTTCTAACCTAATGATTCTATGATTCTGTGATTTTGTGTTATAAGAAACTTAACAGAATGTCCAAATTTTCATGAGACCTTCCTCTGAAGTTTCTCTTAGAGTGAGGAATGATTTGATATAGGCTCCTCCTTAATGAAAGAGGAGAAAATTAGGCACAAATCTTGGCTCTGGTGTCCAAAAAATAAGAGGACTTGCAATGTGATTTTAGATAGGTGTTGACAAATTAAAATTCTGCCAGTGTTACTCTAGAATAGATAAGACAGAGAACTGTACAGTGTAGTTCAATTCAGAATTACATCATAATTCTAGAAAGAACAAATTGTAAACAAATTTTTGAAATTAAAATTTTGAAATTAAAAATATCTTTTGCTTTCTTTGTGGGGGAGGCAGGGGTCAATTTCATGTATTTACTGGCATTATTTCATGTTCCACATTGTGTTGCTTAATGTTGTTCTAAAGATGTGAAACACTCAAAGGCAGTCTAATATGAGTGCACAAGTGTATCAAACTCTCTCCCCATCAACAAGTCAATTTCCATAATGTTGATGTTTTAATAAAACACAGCCATTTCATAAATGCATTCCTTCTATTCTGACAATTCCTTGTGTTTCTTACAGTGCACAGCTGCAATAATTTTTATATGCAAAAATGTTTATGAACAGTGAGGATATACTTGTCCAGAGCCAATGTAATGGCTAATGAAAATATGAGGAGAATCTTTCCTCCACCTGGCTCAATATTCCATGTAAGAAACACTGTGGGCCACCTTGGGGCCAAAGTAGTTGGCAGCAACTTAGCCCAATGACAGGAAAAATCTGTTTGGCTGAGGGCCTACACCTAATCCTCACTAAACATCTGTTAGATTTCATAAGAAGAATGTTGAAGGTGATATACATATTAGTTTTCAAATGTACCCCAGTAAAGGGATTACTGCAGTGATTCTTGATTGCACTTGGGAACTCATGCATTTTTAAAACTGAAACAATAAGATCCATTTGTCCAAATTATCTCAAAAATTAATTTTTAAGTTTTTTTAACTTCAAAGATGTTGTTTTTTTTTTCACCCTGAAAGACAGGTATTTCTGTGAACTCTTGAATGCAGAACTCAAGTTAGCAAAATATCAATATATCAGTTCCCAGGTAACAGCTCACACAGACTTGCTTTGACACATTTTGATGTACCTGAAGTCATACTGCTCATCTTACCTGTTAAAAAGCACAGAAGCATTTCTTGATTAAAATATCTATGCAGTGCACAGGCTTTATGGTTTTTAATAACCTACACTAAACACTAGGGAATGTGATCAACATGTCAAAGTACTGAAAACCAAATATTTTTGTAGCCTTCTGAAGTTAGGTATACTCAGCAGAGATCTATTGTGGGTGTGGGGAAATAAACACAGAGCTCCAGCCATTCCATGTCCACAGTGCAGCAGGAATACCACTTGCTATCCTGTTTTGTTGGCACATATCAAAGGTCAATCTAAGCAACAAGTTATGAGCCATGGTCTAAGTTTAGGCAGGGAATGGAGAAGAGTGATAGAATGACTATGAACAGAGAAACAGAGAAGCAGATTATGGTTTTGCAGTTTATCCAGTGATATGGATTTTAAAACAGAGAAGTTATGGTTTCACTTATTTTCTAAGATGTGATCAAGTCTTCCTAGAGTTCTACCTTTTCAAGAAGAAAGAATATTTCAAGGATTTCAGATCAAGAAAATACCATTGAAGCCATAACAGAATGTTTAAGTCTGATTTTGCTGAGTTGTGACCTAACTTTCTGCACAGAATACACTTGAATAATGATGAGAGATAATGAGAGTAGGTGACTATCAGTATGGTTCATTATAGGTAACAATGTAATGCACAAAAATTAATGTTATGACAAAGAGGATGTAGCACCAGCTGTACTGTGGAAGAATAATATCATTAATAACTAGCATACAAAGAAGTTGGGTTTTTTTCATATATATCCTGGGTTTTTTTCATATATAACTTGCATATGGTGCTCTATGTAACATATAATCCATGTAATTATGTAACATGCAATCCATGTGATTTTTACAAGATTTCTAGAAACACTGGTTTACTAGACTCCCTTATATTTCTGTGCCTGGGAAAGCAAAGATTTGTCTCAAACATTGTGAATGGCAAACACTGCATGGATTTTGTCCAACAGCTTTCATTTACACTGAGAGAGTAATGATCATGGTCACCCAGCATTTCATCTGTTTGTTTCCACTGTTATCTGAGTAATGGTCATGGATGAGGATATCAAATCCACTAGAGGGAAATAATTACCTCTATTTTAGAGAGGTTTCAGCTTAAGTACAGGAAAGACAATGGATGGATACGAGAAATAGAGTAAGAACATAGAGCAACAACAGTTCTAGACAGAAATCTGACTGGCTATTGGTTCTCTTCTGTAACTACAGAAAGAATCTGCTTCACTGTATCCACACAAGTATCTTTCCCTGTTAATATTCATAGTATGGCTCATGCATCCAAATTTGCCCTTGCATTCACTGTCAATAATCCACATTCAAAACAAATTATAAAAATACATTTTTGGTTAGCTTGTGTATACTGGGGAAAAAAAATTAGTTCAACAAACCCTAAACACAAAAATTTAGGACATAATAACCTATGAGTTGTGAGCATAGGTGAAGAGACAAATCCGTTTTTATTAAACTAGTACAAACCCAGAGCACACCTAATTAATTCAAAGAAATTATTCTGAATTCATAACAGTGAAAATGAGAACAGAATGCAGTGCAACATGAATAGACATAGGATAAAGAGAATGATGACTGATAGATACATACATTTGATAATGGAGGGGAACTTATACTCAAAGAGTTTAATTAGTGCCACAAAGTTTCTACAAATAAAAGAAGAACAAGTGAATGCTTTACCATATGGAGCTTTTATCTTTACCTGACAAGCTCGTTATTCACAGAAACAGCTTTCAGGTATTTCTTCAGTACATAAAAATTATGGATATACTTCCGAACATAATAGCCTCGCCATATTTTCTGGATCTGGAGGAAATAAATATTTGTTTAGTATATTTCAAATCAAAAGTTTTCATACATATCAAATATATGTACCATATCCCAAGTACTTCTTTCCTTTAAAAGTGATACCAAGTAGAAACACCTATAAGTTTCAGTGAAGAAAATGAGTATAGGTTGTAACGTCTTGTAGCACTGAGTCACCACCTCACCTACATCTTCTGCTACACTTTCACCTTCATGCCCTGCAAAGGTGTAAACTGAATAAAGCCTTCCCAGGAACCCAATGAATCTGTCTTTCTGGGAAATTCACTTATAAATTGCAATTTTTTCATCTCAAATGTAAAATGATTCATGTCAATTATTGTTCCACATTAATTTAATTGTTCTCAAGAAATACTATTCTCTTGCATAACAGAGAAAGCCTAACCTAGAGGAAGTTTAACCTGGAGGAGAAAAGCTCTTTATCTGTAGCTAGTTATAAAATTGTATTATAAATAGAAATTAGGTAGCATCCTCCACCAAAAAGGGTTAATATTTTGGTGCATTTTGAAAAGCATCAGTTAAAAAAAAAAAATAAAAGAGAGAAAGAAGAAAATAAAAGAGAAGGGGAAAAAAACCTACTTAGTTTACCCAACTTCCCCTAAGAACTGATTTCAACAATTGTGTTTAAATCTCTGATACTTGAAAATTCTAATAATGAAATTTCTGAAATCCTTGCCTGTTGTTACTATCTGTTTTTTGGCATGGCAAAGTAAGCATTAAGAATGGACAATTAAGCATTGGAATGGGCTGCCCAGGAAAGTGGTGGAGTCACCATTCCTGAAAGAGTTTGAGAAACAAATGAACATGACACTTAGTGCCATGGTCTAGTTGACAGGTGGTGATCAGTCAAAGGTTGGACAAAATGCCTTTAGAGGCCTTTCACAAACGAAATTATTCTGTAATTCTGTGATTCTGTAATTAGGTAAAAAGCTAGCAGGACTGCCATTTGGTGAGTTATATTTATCCTTATGGCAGGACATGAAGAGGTGAAAAATGTAACTTGCTCTATTCAGTCATGCTGAGGGCTGCTCTTGCACCTGATTTTCCTTGCCGTCAGAGGTCAGTGTACCCTGGATCTCTACATCTGAAAAAGAGTAACCATCTTTTCCTCTCTTCTCAGGGTGTAGTTCCTCCATCGTTAAATTCTTCCATCCTTGAACTTATTATGAATTTTCCTGCAAAATATTCTTTACTTCCTAAATTGCATTTTTTCTCCTTTTTTCCTCAGTATTTTTCTACTTTAATCTCCCAATTTCTATCTTCTAGTCAGCAGTAGCTTCATTTGCTCCAACATCCATCTCTTTGACCTTTATAGGTTTGAAATCTTAAAAGACAGCTGAAAAGCAGAATCTAGATTTAAAAAGCAGGAAGTTGGAGGTTTTACTCTCCAGAAGCTACTCCCCTTATTTAAATGCATAGAAGAGTAAAATGTTGCAATGTACTAAGAGCTCTCCTTTTCCTGTGGGCCCCTAGCTGCCAAACTTCTCAAGAATTTAAACACATCGGTGTATCTATAAGGAACTTTTTTTTTTTTCTTTACATCAACATTTCTCTTTCCAGAACCAAGGGACGACTTTTTAAGTGGAGTGAAATCCATGTGTTTGTGCTATTTGGCTTTTTTTTCTTAGCCTACCTCTTTCAGATAAATATATATTTTTTTTGAAAAAAAAGGGGGAGGGGGAGAGAATGTCATGCATTTTGTGTTTGATTCAGGAAGAAGACAAATTTTAAAAAGCTGCCAATTGCAGTAACCATTGCACTCAGTAATTTCAGAATCTTTATCATCAAGTCTTGTGAGTGCTCTTCAGTAACAGGCAAAATTCTCTACTCCTACCAGTTCCAGTGCAGTGCAATTCTGTACCACTGTGACAACTGACAAAAGTTTTTGCAATTTTTCCACTTCCAGATTTTAATGGACATATAAGAGGAGACCAACTAAAGCAGGGCTGAATATTTCATAGTTTGTCACCATTTTTGCATTCAAAAACTCCCAAACACTACTCTTCAAAGTAAAAATCAACATTTGGCCTCAACTGATGACACCTTGGGGTACAGTTATGATTGCCTTTTTATGTGAGATTCAACAAGAAAATAAGAATCACAGAAAAGCTTTCAGTAATTCTTTCAGGTATGTGTTAGTTATTAAGAATAAGAGGATACTAACTTCCCAAGTTAATATATTCTCCTATTTCCCCTTTGTGTATCAGCATGGATTTTTCCTCCCTTCCAAAATAAGACTTGAAACTAGTTTGAAAAGATGTATTTTTTTTTAACTACATGTTGTTATTTGTTTGTGACTTTTTTTGTTTTGTTCTTGTTGTTTTTGTTGTTATTGTTTTGGTTTGGGTTTTTTTGTGGGGTTGTTTATTTTGTTTTGTTTTTGTTTGTTTTTGTTGTTTTGGTTTTTTTTAAATGAAAAGGGTTTGGACCTCTAGATATTATTGAGATATGAATAAATAAGAGTTGTGGGAAAAAGAAAGATTCTAGACATGCTGCTTTGCAGTAGGTGATGGTAAATTTCATATTATTTCCAACACTGCTTCTCATACACAAGCTTATTGAGTTAAAAAGGAATAGAGAAAGAGCAGAGAATGAGTATGCCTTCAGAGATCTGGGATTAAGCAAAATCCTTTGCATGTGAATAAGGATCTTAGCTTTGTTTTTCTGTTTGGCTTCAAAATTTCTCAACAAGAGCAACTTGGCTCCCATATAGCCATGCACTCATTAATGCAGGATTATGGTCCCTTTGAAACTCTTTCTGACAGTTTTCACCTCACAGTTATAAATGCAGAACTGGATATTTCTGGGTTAAATGATCAAAACTCAAACTGAAAGACAAAAGGCTCAAATAGTATAAAGCTATAATTACCTCCAATGGGCTCAGTGTACCAATTAAAAGATGCACTCTACCTTTATGTACACCGCTTTTCTGTTCAGAATGAACTCACTGATTTCAACTGAATGAAACATAAGTAAGAAAAACTGCACTGTGACTCAAATTATTTTATGCCTGATTTCTGTTTCCCTAATACTGTATGTCAGCGATCCCAAAACTGAAGATTAATCTTTTTAGGAAAGACCATTTTATAAAAAGCTTCTAATGACGCTCATATTTTCAATGTGAAAATTCTGAATGTTTGCTTTTATAAAGAAGTATAATGTTACGACTGCATTTCTTTTTAATTCCAAGGTGAATGTTTAAAAAATTCTTGAAAAAGAAGAGACAAGTGTGTGTATGCCCTTCAAAGTAATTAGCAAGTTTCAACAGTGATTGTTACAAAACAATTATTGTCATTGATCAGCACTGAACAGATAATTTTAAACAAAGTCATTGTGTGCTCAGCAGATTACAGCTTGTTAACGGGCAAGTTCTAAATGACCTCTTAAGCTAGTCAAATCAATGATGCATATTCCTCATTAAGTAACATCAAAATGTAAGTGGTCTTATAAATAATGTTTATTTTAAGCACTAAAACAAATGGCAAAACCTTGATATATCAAAAGCCATCTGCTCATGGATTTTTTTTGCCATAGGATTATTTTTGTTGGTGAAAATTTACAGCAACCTTAAACCTTTGAAGAGAGAGAATCATATTTTGCCTCAAAACTGAAACAGATTTAAACAAGATCTCTGATTTAATTTTAAAAGGTAAAACTAATAGCTCTGATTCCAATGAAATGCAATCCAGAAGGACAAGATATGTAAACTGGCATCAAAACTATGATCGTGTGAATGCTCTCAATAATACTTCAAATGTCAAAACTGAAACTGCCTTTCTGTAGAGTGACTATAAACTGAAATAAAGAGTTAATAATACCATGAGACAAAACTAAGTGGTTAAATGGAGAAACATACACAGTTATTTCTATATTTTTAGAACACTGAGTTATATTAATCATTAATCAAGCTCATGATGTGTGAATATAAGGAACTGTTGGCTTAGGATGCCTAAAGTATGAGCAGACATCATCTATGCAGAAATTCAACAGGCCTGATTTGCTATTGGACCTTGGTTAGTTCTTCAAGAAACACATGACAGAAAAAAACCCAAAGGCATTAAGCGTTTCAGATTGGTAGCATTTTAAGTCTGCTCTGGAGATATGGCTGCACAATATTTAGATAGAGGAGAATCAGATTCTGACATCTGCAACTAAATAAAGATCTGTTCTATTGTTTTCTACTGATTTAAATTTCCATTAAAGAAAAGGACATGACTGAAAAAATGGTACTTTGAAGATTTATATCACCTAATGATTCAACATTATATTTCCATTACAAATGAATGGGAGCACATTCAATTTCTTTTAAAAATTAAAGACCAAATGCAAAACTCCATTTGACTAGAATACATAATTACCTCCGAAATTTGGTCTTCAAATGTCTTCTGGAAGTACAGAGGCAACTTTTAAGAGCTGACTTACATCTTATGTTCCCCCACTTATCTCAGCAGCATGAGTAAACAGCATTTATCCACTGCAGAATACTTTCAAACTAGCTAAGTAAGGAATCAACTATAACAAAAAGGTACATTTTTGAGGTACTAAACTGCTGTTAAATACCTTCAGTTCTTTAATATACACCAAACCTAAGGCTACTTTGTGCCTTTTAGAGAATCAAAACTCAGCAAAACACCTGATGAGTACAGAGCTCTTGACTGAGTTATTTTGGACTCAGAAGGGCCACAAAATTAAAATCCATTCTGAGAATCTTCTTACTCTACACAAGTTTCCCTGGGTTAATCCCTGGGTTAATCTCCATTGTCACCATATTCATACATTTGATAGAATTCAAAAGGTAAGGTGCCTGGCCTAAAAAGATACAGGCCTACAAAGTAAAGCGGTTTTGTATCACAAAATGAAAGAAATATATAACATAAAAGGACTTAACCCTAAAAATTATTTTATGTTTTACCCATACTTGTTTTACATATTTTTTCAAGTTCAGTATCAAAGTTCAAAATAAAATAAAAAATAAACTAGCTTCTAATTAAATACATTTTGCAGTTTCACCCACAACAAACTTCATCATTGAAGTTCAAGGTCTGTTTATACTCTTCTTCATTAGGAAAAATTCACTGATAATATCATCAATGAGATCAGTTCAGTTCCACCTCTGTGTTTAAGAGACGAAATTGTCCTGTGCTCTCTAACTCTTGAGATCCAGTACATCAAATGTCATGTACTAACAAGAGAAAAAGCACAGTTACATCAACAAGCTTAAAAGCCCTGTAGTTTGTCAGAACTATAAATATGTGTCTACATTAGTAGAGCAAATGTTCTTACACTTGTAGGAACACTGGCAGATAGAATGTTTGGGGGTTTTATCAGCATCATACATGATAAGGTCCAATGGAGATTTAAATGGGGCAAGACGCATTCAGATACCTCAAATTCAGTTAGTTTTCAAACACAACCGGACTACTCAGTGTAACTTTAATTTTTAACTATGTAGTACGTCCTGCTGTTGCCATCAGCATATCAATCAAATGTATATTATTCTGCTTTGCTCATTTTATTAAAAGCAAATTCGGAGCACAATTGACTTTTCATTTGTTTAACAAGTGAAGAAATATTTACCCTGACAGCCATTTCATTGTAGAATTTCAGCTTCTTAATAAAATATGCTCTCTGTGAAGCAAAAAAAAAAAAAAGATGGCATATATTTCAGTTACACAAAGACAGTCCTGCTATTTTTACATATAAAAGATAGGAATCTTTATACATAATACATAATAAGAGTTCTAGGCTTAGAGAGAATAAAATCAAACTTTGTATTGAAGAGATAGGCTTCCTAATACATAATGCAGGCTTAACCAGAAAAATCTATGGTAGTCAAACTAGGAGCTAATGGAGATATATGATCATAAAATGCTCTCCGCTGAGTTTGATAATCAATGGTGCTCTACTGAGAGTAGAATAACAAAGCAGAAATATTCACAAGTGCTGGTGACATGTAGTATTGTATGATTTATTCACTGGGGTTCTTTTAGCCAAAACTCACAGAAACATAAAAGGAATTCATATTTCAAGATGTCTGGTTTAATGAAAAATTCAGAGAAATGCTGTCTTCAGTCGAAATCGTTCAAGGATACGGATGCAGTGATGGAGCAAAATTGTGCCTTCCAACCATCTGTACTAAATGTTATGTACTTAGCTGCCTCCCGAGTAATCGTTGGGAATTTTGTTTCATTTAATATTCATTTTAACATCATAAAATCATAAATACAATGATACCATGTTACAGTGAATCCCCTGATATAGAAAACATTTCCTGAAGTCCTGGTTTCCTTCCAATAAAGTAGAATTCCTCTCTTAGTGAACGAATCCCCTATTATACTAAGCAATCACTTGGCAGCATAGGTTATTTTAATGGATACATCACTTTAAACTAAGCTTTCACATCTGTTCCGCCCTCTAATTACAAATGCAAAATGAACATAATTCACAATTGTATCATAAAAAGTAAAATATAAGTACTTTGAATGCAAGAGTATGTCCTTTATTTAGCACAACATGCAGCTTTTATGTGTTTCTCATGTTTTAGACACAAATCAAAGGCAAAAGTGCTTTCCCCTGATATAGTGATTTTCTCCCCCATGGCAAACAGGAATTCACTATAAAAGGGTTTCACTGTAATTAGTGTTATTTGAATTGCCTAGTCTGATCCAAAGCAAATTGTCTGTGGAGAGCAGCAGGACTGGATTATTTATCAACAGTCTGGGCAATTAAGAAACAGTTGGCTGCAATATGTTATTTACAAATGAACACAATGATGCTACTTCATTTTAAATTCTCTTTCTTCATTACATCAAGCAAGGCATAATTCCTGCAGTTTAATTAAGGTGCATTTTAAATGCTCACTTTAATATCATACCAATCTACTAATAATGGAAACAGTACAAAAGATATTTCTTATGTGAAAGAAAATTGCAAAGTTGTTAAAGTTCAAAGAAGTTTCACACGTACATGTGAATGTGTATACATACACATAGATATATACATATATATATTCAAGGGAAAATCTACCTCAAATGTACAAATTAGAATAAATGATGGACTGTCTCTCTCCTCCTTATTCTCCATAAGTATTTACTGAGCAATACTAACTGTAGATAGCTAATAATGGATTGAAATAATGGTTGCCTGACTTAAGCATATCCCTAAAATGCTCAACCAAATGGATAAAATTTTGGGTTGCAGCTCATCTTTTCTTTCTTTGGAAGGGAACATAAGAGTTACCACATCACCAAATAGATAAAATGCATTTTAATGGAAGCTTAACATGTTCCTAAACTTAAAAATATTCATCAGATTTCTGTCCATCAGTGATTAAACTAAACAATTTTACACCTTTTTGTTTATTCATCTCATTTGAAGGCTGTGAGCACTTAGGTCTGAATTCATCCCATTTAATTGAAGAACATAAATTTGAGACCTAACATCATTAATGTTCGTTATGTCATCCATACTGAGAGATAATGTGGGACCACTTTTACTCTGAGCTTGGCCAAGTATTGAAGAACTCTGTCTACTATTCAGAGAGAGAGTCAATGTGCGGCACCTAAGGTCTGATCTTGCACACCCCACTAAGGTGTGAGGAATCCAGGCCTTACCCTACCACCACTTAACAGGGTCACTCAAAACAAGAAGGAAGTTACACATTCCTGCCATAACTCAACTCTTGTTCTAAATCACAAGTCTCCCAAATAAAGAACTGCTCATGCAACTGTCTTACAACTTCATTCTTTCACAAAAAGCCAAAGGCTGTCTCACCATCTAGGTTCCTTTGCAAATGTATTTGCCCTTTGTTTTCTAATCCTGATTAGAAAGTTTTACTATTAAAAATGATGGAGAAGGTGTTCATTGCTATTCACAAAAGCAGAGTCATAATTTAGTGCTTCAATCCAAGTCTACATTTACATGGCCTCCTAATAAACAAAAGATTCTTTCCTGAACTGGGTCCTGCTTGTCCAGAAAACTCTTTTTTTTTGCTTAAGTGGAAATTCATGCAGTTCAGCCCATGCCCATTGGATGCCCTTAATTTTTCCACTAAATGCCTATTCAAGGGTGACACTACCAGGTTGACTCTCTAGAAATAATTACTTTCTCATCTCATCCATGTACCACCTCTACCACCTCATGTACCACAAAGCCAGGATGTCTTTGTCATGAAGTCTGACATTAATAATGTATTAATGTACAGGCCTTCCTACCAGCTTACCTTAAGTGCAGGTTTTTAGAACATATTTGAAGCCTTATATATATAAACTTTTGTATTACTTTCTCCTTTTGTATTTAAAAACATGCTTGGGGATCATCTACAAATGTGCTCTGATTGGTGTCTTCTTTTGCTTTGAAGAGTTAATACAAAATAAATTCAAAGAGAAGCAGGAATGTGACTGAGTTTGAGAGTGAGATTGAGGTTGAGAGAAGGAAGCAACACATACTCTAAATTGTGAATGGGGTAATGGTGTATTTTGGGGGGTTTTGTAGAGTAAATAGGCATTTGCCTAATTTCTATTGGACTGGAACTATTTAAAACTGGTTGTTGACTTAAAGCTAAATTACTTAGGGTGGTGTCAAACTACATAACATAAATATTCACTTTTCTCAACTGCATCTCCTTCCAAAGTAAACTGAAAACATGGCCATCATGCATAACAGCTTCATAAAATAATGAAGAGTTACAATTCCCCTTGCTTTAGCAAATGATTCTTTGACTATGGGAAAATAGTAATAAAGAAACAATGATACACATATTCTGGTGTTTGCCTCATTCTAAAACTCATACCTTCCTGTAGGTTATTAAAACTTTCAGAATCCGACACAATCAATGTAACCAACCTATTAAGAAAACTGTTGGAGAGCAGTTCTTAATTTTAGCATGAGATTAATTAGGAAACAAAGCTTTCTATCAAACCACCAATATTTAGAGTAGAAAGGCACATAACTTTAATCATATAAATGCCATCAATAGTTGTTCATTTTTTTTAGGATTTTACCTATTTTTAAAATAATTATCTTAACAATCAAAGGCACTAGAGGAGAAGCAAATGAAATACTAGTGGTGATGCACATATGGACAGCCAATCTGATGAGCCTCTGCCTTTGTTATTTTCCGCATCAGTACCATTCACATTTCACAATTTTGAATATAATCATTAAAATGATTTATTATCAAGCAATCATGGGTATTTTGTGCATATGCTTTGCCTTGTTTGCTGGCAGCAGATACCAATGCAATCATTATCAGCAGACAAATTTAAAAGTGACCAGTGTATTTAAGGAACTATCATGCCAAATGCATCATTGTGTTTCATAGTCAGGAGTCATTACAACAGTTATTGGCAAGAGTTCATTAAAAAAAAAAAATCAACAAAAAACATTGCCTGGTCCTTTAACTTGAATGTTATGTTAAGTTGCTGGGATTTGGCTTTTTACAAATTCCAAGTTGAGCCATTAATTGAGTAAAGATAGTAAAACAATATAAGGACTTTATATTTAAGCCCACCCCAAAACACACTGAATATAGTGGTCCAAAGGCAGCAGAATGTGCCTTTTTATCTGATACTCTTGTGGTACTCAGCTTGGCTTCCAATCAAGCTGTCCTGTTTAGTCTTCTCCAATCAAAGAGACGGCAAGAACAAAATGTAGTATTTGAGGGAAAAAGATAATTTCCTGTGCTGATTGCTGTAAAATTTGTAAGCTTTCTGATGAGATTGTCTTTGAGCCCTGGCTAACACTGAATAAGTTCTGGAATCCAGAAATTGGATGAATTAATGATCTGATTTAGAATGTATGTATTAAGTTGCAGAGTTTTTTGTCCTACATTGTTCCATAGACTTCAGATTTGGCAAGTTTTTCAGTTATGTCTATTTGAAGAACTAAGTATGCACAAGGCTTTATTGATTAAAGACTATTTTATTTTACTTTTCAGAATTATATTCAAGAACAGAAAGCTGAGGGGAGTTAGCTGTCTCAGGTTTGTGATTACAGGAAATCTGATCACGCTGATTCCTTCCTTCCTTTGTCCCAGCAATTGCAGAGATTCTTTCTTTTCATTAACAAATTTTAAGATAGATTATCATATCTCTCTTCTACAGAAGCTTTACTAGATTAAACAAACCTTCCTTAAACTCAGGAACAATATTCAGCTGAAGTCCTACTTTTTTCAAAAAAGAACCCAATGCAACCATGCAGCTATCTGTTCTGTATTCAGGAATTACTGTTAGAAGACGAGTGAAAACCACACACCTTCAGAATGGCTCATCATTTATAAATTAAGCCAGTTAGTAAGTTGGAAGAGAGAAAATCTTTACATAGATTACTGATAGACTTGGGGAAAAAACAAATGATCTTTCAGGTACACAAGTCCTGTTAGTTGAAAACATAGTTTAGTAGGGAGTATGAACTCAGGTCTATAATATATGATTTATTATAGCTCTTTTTTTACTTTCTGAATTGTCTGTTTTGACTTAAAAACAGCAATTTAACAAACTTAATCAAGAATAAATGACTAATGAGTTTAACATTCCTGTAAAATATTTACATAAATTGATAAATTAGTAAACCACATATTTTATGTTAAATTATTTTCTTCTTAGTTCCATAAACCTGTTAACAGAGGTTTTAGCTTATGTGCTATCACACACTTTCACTCTCTTCGGGAATTAGATTGACTGCTGTGTGCCTTAAGGCAAAACCTCAAATACTTCAAGGTTCATTAAGTAAGAAATTTGTACCACTAAAACATAAAATAGCAATGTGTAGACAAATTGGCTTATTTTACTTTCAAAATTAAAAGTTCTGCAATAGAAAAAAAAAAAAAAAAAGCATCTTGTAAAGCTCCAATCCCACAACTAGTATCATGTGAGTAGACTTCTGCATGAGCAGATCTCATTGCTGGTTTGGGGACCAATATTCCAGAGCTGCAAACACTTAAACACTGACTTAACTTGACTGTTATGAGTAGGCTTTCTGAAATTAATGGTGCTTTTCATTACAGTAAAGTTAAGTGTGTGTCTGTGTGTATAGAGGATTGAGTTTCGGCTTTTTAATTTCATGATGAGTGAATGAATTATTCATACGTATTCTACAAATAACCAAACAAAAATTTAAAGAGTAGTTTTCTACCTCCACTATTTCTCTGAAGTTTTTTCTTCTTAGATATCCTCTCCACCACTTCTGTATCAAAATCACCATTCTGCTCAGATGTCTAAAATGAAACACATTAGGAAAATAATTAGTTTTTCAGACTTCAGATCTATTAGCTTGTCATAATAATAAAAATAACATACAGTGTATTATGCATCATAAAAATTACCACTACAAGCATACTATATATACATATACATACATACATACGCTTGCACACACACACACACACACACACACACATATACCATTATATACACATATTTCTTCATACACACATATTTTGTTTTTGGAGAATGTGGGTTACTGCAAACTTGCCTGTATACAATTAGAAAAGTTTAATGAAAAACTATTAGAAATTTAATTTGCATAATAAATTGGGTTTTTTTCATGGTTTTAACCAACAAATCTGACCAGACCAGAATTTTTTCTGTCACGTGCAACATTTTCACAGCTGTACCATTTTTAACTATTTGACAAAACTTACTGATAACTTGAATTTCTAAATATTTTATTCACTTGTAGATACCTTTTTGCTTTTATAAAATTACACCTAGCTTAATAGTGAATATTTACTTTGTCACTTATTAATTTATTAATTAATTTATTTATAGACATATATGTTGCTACTAAAAATTTCATAATTTATGTCACATAAATTTTTGCAGAAAACTATAGAATCATTACTTTGGGACTGCCTAGAAAAAGCTGTAAAGGGCATCATTCATACCACCTACCTATGGACATCAAACTTTTAAGTCTTACACTCCATTCAACGAAGGCAGTCTCTGGGTAGTTCAGAATATTGAGAACTGGCTACATTGAGTCTGTACTCCTAAGTAAGCCAGAGACAATCACAAAATTATAGAATCAATCAAGGTTGGAAGAAAGCTTCAAGATGATCTAGTCCAACTGTCCACCCTGCAGCACCATATCACCTCTAAATCATATTTCCAAATGCCACATCCAGATACATGTTGAAATTCAGGAGGTGGTGTCTCTGACCACCATCTTCCCAAGCAACTCACTGCAATGCCTAATCAATCTTTGATTTAATTTTTTTTTTCTAATATCTCATCTGAACCTCCTCTGATGCAGCTTGATTACATTTATTATAAGTGTACACAATGACTGCAGCCTATCTTCCTATGAGGGACATACTGGGCATTGAGTAGTAAATGTTATTTAAGCTAATAATTCTTTAGGTTTTGACCTTGCAACAGGCAAGAGGTCAAACTAGAAGACCTCTCCCTCTGCTGCCCTGTTTTATGAAGATACAGAAGCTTGAGCAGATGAACTTGAGCAGTTGAGCGTGTGACATAAAAAATGGAAGAGGGTTTTTTGGGAGAATGAACCAACCACAGTTTCCAGGAAATATGTAACAATGTTATAAAATCATAGAATCACTGAGGTTGGAAACAACCTCCCAGATCAAGTCCAGAATTGATACAGCATTTCCCAGAACAAAGCTGGTGAAGGGCCTTGAGGGGAAGCCACACTAGAAGCAGCTGAGGTCACTTGGTCTGTTCAGCTTGAAGGAGACTGAAGTGAGACTTCAGTGCAGTCTACACCTTCCTCACAAGGGGAAGCAGAGAGGCAAGCACTGATCTCTTCTCTCTGGTGACCAGTGACAAGACCCGAGGGAGTGGCCTGAAGCTGTGTTGGGAGGATTTATGTTGGGTATTAGAAAAAGTTTTTTCACTCAGAGGGTGTTTAAGCACCGGAGCAGGCTTCCCAGAGAAGCTTGGTCACAGCTCAAGCCTGCCAGAGTTCAAGAAGCATTTGGACACTGCTCTCATGCACATGGTGTGACTCTTGGGATTGTCCTGTGCAGGGCCAGGAGTTGGACTTGGAAGATACTTGTGGGCCCTTCTAACTTGTGGGCCCTTCCTTGTATCCAAGGGACATCTAGTTGTTTCTTTTTTGTCCAGTCATAACAAGATTTCTTAAACAACACTATCTATTCTGAAGATAATTTCCTTGCTTTCTAATATAACACCTTTTTAATTGTACACAGTTCTGAAAGTCAAAACTTATTATTTCTTATAGTGCCACAGCATATATTTAATTCTGTTGAAAAACTGGGTAACAGTTATTACCTTCTTTTTTTTTTTTTCCAAATGCTCCAATTTTATTAAAAGCAAGTAATACCATGAGAAATTTTGAGGAAAAATTCAACACTGAAACATGGATTAAGAAAAGCTTAATATACTACCTCAGATAGGCTCGGACCCTGCATGCTCGAAACCAGCGCTGGATCTTGACAGCAGCTTTGTACTTTGTTTTTCTGTCTTCATCTATAGCTCTGAAAATATAAAAGTAGTAATACTTCTCAGCATGGTAACATATAAAAAAAGCAAAAATATTATTCTATATATGTTTTATTGTTGCAGCTTGGGATTTTTATCACCAGGTTTTTCACTTTTAATTCTACATAATTCAATGGTAGCGCAGAAAAGTATAATTTACATTAGTTGCATAGTATGAAGGTAACAAAGGATATTGTAGCTTGTAGAGGATGTAAGCTTTGGGAGTGGATATTTCTTATTCCCCTACAATACTTAGATACATGTCAGCATGTCACATGGACATCTTCCATTGTAGGTGAAAAATGTGCATAATGCTTTAATAATTAGACCCGAGTTACAAAAAACATCACACAACTGTATAAAATTGCGAAGCTACAGTGTTTGCGACAAAGCTAAAAGTCATGTTAGGAAAACATGAATCTAAAAGAGATTAGAGGAAAATATTATTAGTCTGGAGGAGACTTTACAGAGAGTTCAGGAAGAAATCATTACCATTATGAGTTTCAGTGCTGAGGTATGAGATCACCTCTAGCTTTTATTCTTTTTTTGTTTGTTTCAAAATGTCAGTAACTGTCAAGTCTGTGAACTTAAATTTTAATTTCCATGGATTTTTATTCTTTCCCACTTTTATTAGGAACATATTCACCAAATTCTTTAATTTGTTACACGTGACAAAAAAATAATGATTAGGTTACTGTTAGTTTTCTTAATTAGCTCTCTTAATAAAGTTTCATGTCAACATTAATTGTCTCAGTAAATACCAACAAGATTATTGTTCATCTGATAAGTTAGGATTATCCTCATTATATTTCTGAAAATTA
This sequence comes from Pseudopodoces humilis, assembly GCF_049639895.1. NCBI lineage: Eukaryota > Metazoa > Chordata > Aves > Passeriformes > Paridae > Pseudopodoces > Pseudopodoces humilis. Next base: position 19,323,741 of record NC_142202.1, read on the forward strand.
AATGAATTGCAGATTTACTACCAGAGATCAAGAAACATTACCTCCACTCATTCTGTATCATCTGGTGCAGCATGTGCTCTCAAATCACATTAAATGGGCACAAATTTTCACTATCTGACATGAATCAGAAATTCTCAGGGCCTGAAAACTCTGGGAAACAGGCTTTTTTACCTAAAATCACAAAATTAATAGTTTTCAAAACTGACTAGAGAGTTTTCTTGCTCCTTTCCTGTGCAGCTTCCCAGTCTTCACAGGAAGCAGACACATCCAGAATACTTTTACTTAGAGGAAAATTATTTTGATCAAAAGGGTATGAGCGATTTGGCCCTGGGCAGGCAGCCACAAATACAGCTTGGAAATGAAGGGGATGTGGGATTGGTTGTGTCAGAGGTGCCAGCTCCAAACCCAGCCCTACCCACTTGGCAATGACAAGAGTCTCCTAGAAGAGCAGAAGCCTTCTCCTTCCTTACTCCCTGATAGTTTTTTTTCTCTAGTTGGCATTTAGTTTGGCCTGGCCAGGATGGAATAGGAGTCCTTGTAGAGATTATTGAAGCGAACCAACAGACTTGTTTTTCTCATAGGATAGTTCCACAAACACTTTCAGTTGCCCTTGCCAGCAGAACTGTTTCAAGGTGTAAGTTTCTCAGGCAGGTATCTGCCCTTTTGATCAGATTGCACAGTAGTCATACTGATTGAATTAAGCTCTGAGAGACACAGATATTTCTCCAAGGCTGTAATGAAAGTTAAAAAGGCCTACACAAGCACCTGACACACAGATACTACAGTAAATAAAAGTAGGTTCTTGAACAAGTAGAGTGATAAAACTGTGTAACACTTAAGAGAATGAATTAATAGATCTTGTATATTCTAATCCTCATACTGAGGGTATTTCTCAAAATGCAGGAAATGCTTACGGTATTCTTGCATTGTGGTATCATTGGGCAAGTTCTTTCCTAGAAAGGTGCTTTCCCTGAAAAGCCAGTTTAGGACACCTCATATCTCTCACATAAACAGAGTTCTGCATAAAGCACAACAGGAATATTATTAAGAACATAAAAATATGATTAAGACTTGTTGCTGCACTGGGCTCTTTGAATCCTCTCATTCGCATTCTGAACTGCAAATCTGAATTTTCTGAAACGGATGGATCATAGCTCATTCTTAGAAGGGAAACAATTCATTTTTGGAGAGCCCTGCCAAAAAAAAAATCCCCAAACATCAAACATGCTGCCCTCCGATGGATTTCCAAGTCTGGCTCAGGCTACTCTTTCTAACCTGAAATATGTGAAATACAAGCATAGCCTCCTGTAACTGATGTTTGTTTAGTGAACTGCTGTGTGTACAGCCACAAGAGCATGAGCGAAAGTTCAGGCAAAGAACAGAAAAACACAACACTTTACATGCAGGCAGGACTTGATCTCTGTAACTTTTTGCAATGTTCAGGAGCTTTGCTATTCATGCTAATGATGCTGTAATTAGATTCCAAAATAAATGATTCATTAATTAGTGAAGACAAAAATCACAACTATGCTAAACATGTTTGGTGGTTTTTTATGTTTGAGCTTTTGCATTACACATACAGCAACAGTGCAGCCGAATAAAAGGATTTATAGGACAAATCTCTGCAATATTTAAGCGAGTCTTACAACTTTTAATTTTCTAAAATCTGGTCTTGAAAAGTTGGCCGCCTCCATTCTGGGAGTCAGAAAACTCTGCACAAACCATCCCAATTGGTGAGGACAAGGACAACATATCTGATCTGATCTCTTTCAATTAACTTTAAAAAAATTAAATAAAATTTAAAATAAAATAAAAAAGAAGTAGTGTCCTTGCAAAGGTCAAACATCAAGGCAGTCACAAATGTGAGCCATGAGAGCGGGGAGTCGGGGCTGGCGTGCCGCATCTTGAGGGATGCTCAGGGAATAACAGCGCCTCTAGGACGGGACACAGGAGGCTCCAGAAGCAGGACCGGGGAGAGGAGGTCGGCTCCCGAGGGGGGAGAGAGCGGAACTTGCGAGGCTCAAGCGCGTTTCAGGAGTTTCCAGAGGCTCCTTTCCCCTCAAAATTAGCAGGGGGGCGAGGGAAGAGCGGGACACTCAGTATTTTCAGTGCATAAACAGGCCCCTTAAAGGCCCACCAGATCTCCTCAGATCGCTGTGGCAAAGCTGGGGAACAAGGCGGTGGGTTGGTGCTCTCGGGAGGGATTTGAAAGCGAAACAGTTTCACAGAATCGCATAATCACAGAGTGCGTCAGGTTGGAAGGGACCACAGTGGGTCATCTGGTCCAACCTCCCTGCTCAAGCAGGGTCATCCCAGAGCACAGGACTGTGTCTAAACGGTTCCTGAATATTTCCACTAAGGGAGACTCCACACTCTTTCTGGACAATCTGTTCCAGTGTTCGGTCACTGCACAGTAAAGTTCTTACTCATATTTAGATTGAACTTGCAGTATACCAGTTTCTACCCATTACCATTCGTCCTACTGCTTGGCACCACCGAGAAGAGCCTGGCCCATCCTCGTCACACCCTCCCTTCAGACACGGATGAGGTTCTCTTCCACTCTTCGCTTTCCGAGGCTGAACAGGCCCAGCTCCCTCAGCCTTTCCTCGTAGGAGGGATGCTCCAGTTCCTTAATCGTCTTTACAGCCTTCCACAGGAGCTCCGTGTTTCTCTTGTACTGAGGAGCCCAGAACTGGACAGTTTCCAGGGGGGCTGCCTCCATTTCGTTGCCGGCGGAGAGCGGGGCTGGCCCAGCTGTCCGGCCCAGCCCAGCGTAAGGCGGTGTATCCCGCCCCACCTCCAGTACGGCCCAAGTACCTGTTCGTAAGGAAATACTCCTCCCGGAGTCCCTCCAGCCTCTCCTGAAGCCGGGCCAGAGCGGCCATGCTTCCTCCTTCCTCCCGCCCTCAAGACGCTGCCGCCATGGCAACGGGACCGTCCCAGTGCGCCCGGGCGCGGGGGTGTCGCTGCTCCCGGCGGCCCCGCAGCCCGGCACGGGCAGCGCTCCGGGGGCAGCGGGAGCTCCTCGGAGCTGTACCGAACCCGAAGCGGGGGTGCCGAAGGGGACGCGGCGTTCCTAGGCAGCGGCCCGGCGAGAGAAGGGAGGAGGCGAGGTGGTCGCGTCCGGCTTCCTCCGGTGCCGCGGCTGCTTCCGGGCTCTCATCATGGGGGACTGAGGAGCAGCGCCGGCCGCCCGCGCCCTCCCCGCCCGGCCCGAGCCCTCCGGCCCTCGGTCCCCGCCCGCCTCCCCTCGCCCAGTCTCTGCGAAGCGGCGCCAGCCTCCTCGGGGAGCGGCCGGGGGAGGCGCCGGGTTCATGTTCCGGGTCGCTGAACATACCCCGACCCGAGCTCAGGCGGCGAGGAAGAGCTGGTAAGCCCGGAGGTGACACACGTGCCCGCCGCCCCTGCCCGGCTGCGGGGCTGCTGCCTGCGGGAGGGGCCCGGACACTATCTCCGAGCCACGCGTGGGGCGTGGGAACCTGGGGGCGAGTGGTGGCCCCCGGCCGGGCCCTTTTCGCTGGGGGGAAGGTGATGGAGCTCGCCCCAGGCCCCCGGAGGACGAGGGGCTGGAGGTCCAAGATGTGCCACTGTCGTGTCTCGGCGGCTGGACGCGTTTATGAGCGAGCAGTGGGCTGGAGGAAGAAACTTCCACGTCTTGTTGAAAAAGGGACAGTAGGCGAAAGATAAATTAAAACTTTTGTCCCAAGCTTATTTAGGTTTTCCTGTCTGTGGTTTTCCAGTAGTCGCAGACTCTCTAAGGCCTAAAGCCCTTGCAGCGTGTGTAGCTGAACATCCAGTGCGGTGTGTGTTTCCTGCTTTAAAGCTTTTCTGCTGCAAGAATCAACAAGTGCTGCTGTAGCCATCGAGCGGGGAAAGTATGGGTAGTTCTCCTGCAAAAAAAGTTCATAGATTTACTGTTTTATGTAATACTTTATGCTAGCATAGTGACCTCAAAGGCCACATTATTTTTATTGTACTGCTGTAAGGAAGGGAGGCTGAGTAATAGAATAGAAAAGGTCAGTTCTGTTAGTAGGCCGTGGAGATATAAGGACTGGTAGTGGAGAGAGCTGATGGAAACAAGATGTTCCAAGCAACCAGCTGGGAAGCCTTTAATTTTCTTTCTGAAATGTTTGGTATCTTGTGATATGTCTGGTGTCAATTGGTGTGTGTAGGTTCTCACTTGTTTCACTTATTAATGGAAGCATGGAGGATTGTGATGGGGTTTTGTTTGTAGGGTTTTTTTCAAAAGTTCATAAACATCTTTTAGAGTCTATGTTAAATATACAGACACCTGCTGGTAGATTTCCCAGCTGAAATAGATTTGAAATAGATTTTCTTTCATCTTTTTCTTTGTTTCTTTTCTGGAGATGGGGAGGAAGAGGAATGGAATGGTTTAGTGCTTTGTTTCTCCTCCATTTTTGCTGATACCATCATTTTTTTCCCCTTATGGGTATTTTTTCTCTACATTTTTCTAAATGAGAATACTCTCAAAAAGAGATTTTATTTCCCCAGCTGATAATTATTTGCTAGAACAAGTTTTCAGGTGTTGCTAGGCATCCAAATTTGCCTGGTGTAAATATAACAACTTCTGTTGGTGTAATTCAGAATGTTTCAGAGAATGAGGTATACTCAGAGGCACAAGTGTTTTTATCTGAGTATTAATGCTGCATACAGCAGAAGCATTGCCTCAGACATTTCCAACATGTATCTGTGTTCTGTCAAATACTTCACTATTTATTTGACCTGTTATTTGTCTTTTAATTTTAATATTTCATGTCTACATAAAATAATTTAGTTCCAGAGGCTTCTAGAGTAGCCCTCAGCAACATGAGGTGGAGGCATATTTTTCTGTAATTGTCATCAGACAGTAAAGATTTTGCTTATGCTAGTACACCGCTCAGAGGAATTCAATACAGAGGAAAATAATGAAATGTTGTCCATTAAAAATCTGACCACTCCTCAGAGCTGCTGTCTTATTCTTCTACACAAGTTATTTCAGAAGCTGTCTATTAAAGGAGGCCCGTTTGAGTGGGATGCAGGAAAATACTTTTTACAGTGTCTAATACTCAATGTAGAAAATTAAGAAGTTGTGCTTTCTAAAAACATTAAGATCCTAAACAGGTGAGTAGCTTTAGAGCTGGCACAGAGTAAAATTTTTCACTTTTTGGAGTGGTAAAGCTCCTCCAAAGCAGAATGTTTTCATTTAAATTGTGAATTCATGTGACAATTTAAGAATAGTTTGTTTGTTGGGCATTCTGATTCTTTTGATAATGACTGTGGTGCTTTAGCATATTACCATGATTTGACAGCTCATGTGATTCTGCACCTTGACAATTAATTAATGAAGTCATACTTCTGAAAAGGGCAAGCATATCAGTAAATGGCAGCAATGGGATTGCAAGAATTGCCCTCTCTCATGACAAGTTGCTCCAAATCTCATTGCTGGCTGACCAATTCATTTGTGTTAGAGCCTTGTTAAATGTAGTTCATGTCAACATCTTTTTGACTGTATGCCATTGCTCTGTACTGAACACTTTTTCACAGATAAATGTGAGTAGACTGATAGTATTTATTGTTGTGCCTTCTTAGATAACCAGCAGTTTTAGAAAAGTCAGATGTACTTACTGCGAATTAGCCTGGTCCTAATTTTTAGGGGAATCAGCAATATAATAGGTGATAAAATTACATCATTCCTGAAATACTTTTTATTGTACAGGACAGAATTACAGAAATGCTCAGGCTGGAAGGAACCACGGTGGGCCAATCTCCCTGCTCAAGCAGGGTCATCCCAGAGCACATGGCACAGGATTGCATCCAGATGGGTCTTCAATATCCCTGATGAGGGAGACTCCACACTCTGGTCAACCTGTTCCAGTGTTTGGTCACCTGCACAGTAAGGAGGTTCTTCCTTATGTCAGGAAAATCCACAAATGCCAGAGTTGATGTCCAAAAAGGAGACAGGAGTCCTGCACCTTTATTCAAATAAAGAGAGAGAATCCACTGGGGCACACACCTGTGGTGTTTTCTCACTCAAGGTTTTGGAGGGCGCAGCATCCTTTTATCCTAAGCTCCCGGCCATACCTTGCCCTCTTCCTTTCCCCATTGGCTGGGGTACTAGGAAGGTACAGCCTTCCCGAACTGCCTACCACATACTCTCCCCTTGAACCTACTCTTTTACCCCAAAGCTCAGAAGTTCAGGCTTGTGCAGACCCCCATTTGTTTGTTTCAGGAGCCGAGCTGTCTGGGCTCTGCAGGGAGCCTGCTGCCCAAAGTTAGTAGAGACATAAAGACCTATTTCAAAAATGTTAACACCCACACCTTCACTCATCAAATTGTTTATCAAGACATTAGCTTTCCTCTCAACTCCTCCTCTATTTCTCAATTTGTCTTCACAAACCCTAGTTAATATTAACTTAACCCTTTAACAATAAGGAACATTTGAAACACACCCTCCTGACATTTCTGATCCCTGCACCAGGTGTGGCAAATAAATACAGAGAATAAAGTAGACAGTGGACAGTTCCTGTTAGTCCATTAATCACTAGAGGTCCTTGTCCATGGCTGCTGATAGCCAAAGTCTCCCATCCTTTTCCTTCAGCTGAGAAGTCCAAACCTCCAGGGCATTAGAGACTTTGGCCTGAGTATGATGGGTCCACCTGTCCTGGCTGCTATCTCTGCAGTCCTGGTTGGAGGTTATGAACAACAAAGTCTGAAGGCAGCATCTGTGCTAACTGGGCTTCTTGTTCAAGGAACCCCAAAATTTATGATTAGAGGAATAAAATGTTGATAGTGAATGTATGCATTCAAATATATAGGAGCTGCATATTTGATACAGAAGTTTGTAGACATTTCTAGACAGTGAAATAACTGTCTTTAATTGAGGAACAGTCACTTCCATAAATGTTCATTTTTTTTCAAAATTCTCATATACTTTTATTATTTTGTCAAACTTGTTTACGTACGTAACAGATGACAAAAAAAGGCGAGTTGGCATACCTTGAAGAATGAAAATAGCCTGGGATCTGGGAGTTGGTTTTCTCTTTTCATATATAGATGTGCTCCAGCATGATATTCTGGTTTGTCTCAAGAGTCTTTATCTTTTATAACTGTCCATCCTATCTCATATGAAAGTCAAAACCATTCAATTTCTCTAAGTGTCTCTTCTGATACTGTCACATGAAAATCACATTTTTATTAAGTCTCCTTGGCCTACAGGTCAGATTTACTTTGAACGTGTTGCCAATGTGTTGGATCTTAGTCTTTACAAGAATGAGGATCCTCAGAAGGTGCAAAGTGTGGAGCTTTTTGGGAAGGTAGCTCTTATGCCCTGCAGTGATGGTTGTGGGATGGAGGGGATGGCTTGTGGTGTAGCTTTGCATACCTGTGGTCCAGCAGATAGTGCCAAATGACATAACTATGTGTGGATGTGGAACTGGAGGCTTTGTCCACCTCTTAGTGATGGCTTTTTAATGGCAGGGAGTTTAGATAGTTTAGGCACAGCTTCAGTTTCTGCTCATAGAATTGTTAAGTTTAGAAAGACCCTCTGAGGCAGAGTCTGACTATCCCAGCACTTCCACGTTCACCACTAAACTGGTGGTTTATTACCTGGTGCAACATCTACATGTTTTTTGAACACTTTCACCAGTGCTGCCACCACTTCTTCAGGCAGTTTGGTTCAATACCTGACCATTCTTTCCTAATATTTTTCTTCCTAATGAAGAATTTTTTCACAATATATATTTCTTCTAAACCCCCCCCTGGTGCAGCTCAAGGCCATTTCCTCATCTTGTTACCTGGGAAGAAGGGAAACAAAAGCTTCTGTGTAACAGAGGTTTATCAGTGATTTCCTGATCTACTGTAGTCTCTTGCTAGCTTTTTAATAATTTTTACTTAATTGTGCTGCTTTGTTTTGCTTCCCCCTTTGTGTGTCCCAAGAACCATGATAGTTCTCTTTTTTGAATCTGTAAATTGTTCAAGGCAGTGAGATTTATCATGTGCTGTTCTCTCCCAAATAATTGCACCTCTTCAATCCAAATTTCAGTCACACTCATTAATAAAGCAGAGCTCTCCAAACGAGTGCTTCTAAGGCTTTGTGAAAATAATTTCTGAGGTGGAGAAATGGGATTCAAGTTAGTACCTATCTGAAAATAAAGGTACTCTGTGGGTACAACTGTGTTACAAGACATCAGAGAATCCATATGGGAAAAGATTATAGGAGTCAGGTTTTATAATCCCGATGTTGAAGGAACTATTTGGTTTTGCTTTTGCTTTTAGCTTGTGATCAAGATGGTTTGAGAAGGAAGTAAAACTCATGGTTCTTTTTGGAATTGATGAAGCACAAATGCAGCATAAATTTAGCTGCAAGATGCCCCAGTCCTATTTAACAGGAAAAGGTATAGAACTAGAAGATAAATGTAAGTGCAGCTGTTGGCTTGGCAAGAGACAATGCCTCTCCTTAAGAGTTGTACAACTAAATTAACATCACTGTGCGTTTGTTAAATATCTTGTGAGCAGTCAGAGCTCTATATTGTTATGTGCTTTAGGTGAAAGGTGAACAAAAATGATACTTAATTTTCACTGAAAAAGTGTCTATTATTTCCATTAGGATTTTCAGTTTGAATATTAATACTGAACAGAAGCTGTGTGATTTGTTTTGGAGCAGGTGAAAGCACTTATGCTGTTTCCTGCAAACAGGACTTATACGGTCTGTTCTGTTAAGGGTTAGAGAGGAAATGGATCAGCCTTTGGTGAACTACATTAAAATTGCTTCAGATAAATGTAAAGGTCAGTGTAGGCAAACTAGATGTTCTTGTAGTAAAGTAGGATCCTCTCCTAGTGAGGACATTACAGTTTATTGCTAGCTGTGGGCTGTTGCTCTAACAGCTTTTTTATAGCCTTACATGAGTCATGCTAAACTGTGGCTCATCTTAATATTTTATGTACCTCAATATGTTGTTCTACATTCATTGTTACAACCTTTGAAATTTCTTATCTTACTGAACACTGCTGATACTCACTGCTAATGTCCTTAATACTTCTTGTAGTTATTTTTCAACTTGTTTCAAATGCAAATATTTTTGTTACAGTTCCATCTGCAGCAATGATTAAAATTTCTTCATAGGTTTGGAACACAAGCTTGACAGCTGGTTGCAAACAATAGAGAGTTTCAAAACTGAGTTTGTCTGATAAATAATGCTATAATAGAGATATGCTCCTGAATTTTGAAGATAGAACAGTTAATCTGAAATCTATCTGGCTGCTGCTACCTTTGGGGATTTTTTTTCTTCAATTATGGCAGGAGAAATGAGAGCACCAATAAAATTAAGCAAAAGAGTTTCTTTTCTTATTTTTTCAGGTTTTCAGGAGAAGGAGTTTTAATGTGGACCACTGACATGTTGAAAGTGCAGTGTGAATAGAAAGCTGAAGTGGTTTGTGTTTGTGTTCTCAATCTATTGCAAAGGAGCTTGCACTGTCCCAAACTGATTAAGTAATTCTCATAATCATTTTGAAATAAATAAAATATTAATTTGTCTGATCTGCATAGGAGGTGATGCAGTTAATGATAGTTATATTATACATTGGACCATGGCTACAATTTTTAGGGCAAATAAGGTCACTGCCCTTTACAAATCTTTATTCAGGAGTTGCAATGAAGAGACTTGATATTCAGTAGAAAAGATTAATTGCAGGACTGTGTAATATTCAAAGTCATAGTCTGCTGGAAATTAAGTCACATTACTTAGCACAGAGTCATTTAAGTATCTTGTTATCCCTTTACTTCAAAAACACTTGAGGATGTTCACTTTTCTTGAGCTTTGTCTTTTGATCTGGCACCATCTGTATTGCAGTATTTTGGGAGGAATTCAGGGCAAGTTTCATTCGGGTTTAAAATTCAGAGCTGGGTATATTGTGTTTGATCTTGAAATATTTTGGAATTAAGGCAATTTTACCACTGTACTTGTGCCATTATCTGGAGTAAATTGGTATGTCCACTCTAGGAGCTACATTGATTTTAGTGATACAGTTACCCATACAGATTAGGGATACTGAATTGAAGGAATTAATCATAAACTGTGGTGCGAGGCATTAATGTCCCTGTCTCCTCTTTCCCTTTTACTTTGTGCAGCAGGATCACTAAGAGAATAGGCTGCAAGAGATTTATGCAAGCTAGTTCATATTCTGGCAGGTTAGCAGAAATCTGTTGATTTGGAAAGCTAAATCTGGGTTTAAGCCTACAAATTCAAGTTTTGATGCCGTTTGCCATAGATGCAAAAGTGTGTGGCAGGAAGGCCTGGGAAAGTGTTTGAGGGAATTGGTGTCTCAAATTAAGTGAAATGTGCTGCAGTTTGTTCAAGTGTTATGGCTTCTGTCAAATGAGTGCAGAAAAGCCCCTTACATCTCAAGGGCATCTCATTTCTGATACATGCACTTCTGGGGATGCCTGTCCTCAAGGGAGTTTAACAGGAAGGCTAAAAGGGTGAGTGCCCTCCCACTGCAGCTATAACTGTGGGGAAACATGCATCTACTCGATGCATCTGCTTAAGCATCTTGTGAACCAAATAGATTAAGGAGAAAGTGTAGCACTTTTCCAGAGATGTCTTGCCATTTACAAGACGATATAATTCTGCTGTACTAAGAGTGAAAGAAAACATTAAGAGGGAGTAATATGGCTAGAGGTTATATCAGGACAGAAAAAGAGGTATGGGAAATAAATGGAAGTGACACAGCAGTTTCAAGAATTCAAAATTAGCTTGTATTTCTACCACTTTCTGTGCTTTTATTGTTCTTGCAATTGAAATGTTTAGAGTAAGTATTTCTGAAAATGGTTTAAAAGGAGAATATATAACTTCTTTAGGTAAGATATTTCATTTGGATTTCTTCTTAATCATGTTCTTCAGTTCCTCCATTAATATTTAAGACTGCCCATTCAACCATCACCATTAGGTACCTTTGATGTTGGAGTTTGTGCTAAGTGGCGGAGGGAAGCTGTCTGTGATCTGTCTAGGTTTTCTCCATGTCTCCAGCACTGACCATGTGTAGAAAACTTGTTATAGGTTTCTCCAGCTATTTATATTGTAAAAGAAAGTAAAGAGTTTTGCTTTTAAATGTCCTCTGCATAATTTACTGAATGTACATCTTCCATATGTATAATTTTGTGCAACGTAGTAGCAAGCATGAAAATTGTTCTTTGCTTTACCTCAAGGAAGGGGGTCTTCTGATGTTTTTGTATGAGAGTCTGATTGCTGTGTTTATGGAGAAGGTTCACAGCCTTCAGAGAAGGATTAGAGTCCAGCAGCAATCATTTAATGTTTTTGTAATTACGTTCATGTAATGCACAGGTGAACTTACTGAAGCATATTGAGTTAAAGGCATGCTAAATGCTAGTGAAATTTGAAGAGGAAGGAGCAAAACATTTAAAAGGGAAAGGCCTTAATTTGACTCTGTGTGTTTAGGGATCTTTTTCCTTATGCAAGCATGGGATTCTATGGATGCAAGTGCCTACATGTGGTAGGAAACTTTGCATTTAATACTCTAGAATTATCTGTAGTTGGGTATTCTCTCAATATAACCGCACTGAATAATTTTTATTTTTTTTTTATTGAATAGATATCAGCCATTTGGAAAGACAGAATTAGTTGCTATTAGGAAAAAAAGTCATATTATCCAAGAGTTGCTGTCTTAAATTCATTTTGGCACTTAGACAGCATTAAGAGATAATCATCCTTAAAAATATTTTATCATAATGAAAGTCTTAAGCAGAACTCATTAATGTACATCAAGGAGAATATTATGTATTCCGTTTCCCATTCCTAAATTTAAAATGTGCTCCTTACCTGCAGTTAGAGTGAATGCTCTTTGTTGATGCTCTTGCCATGCATCATCGTATAAATGTGATGAGATTAATTAAAACCAAGCAATAACAGTGAGGCCAGAAACAAATGGGGGAACCTCCTGTCTGCCTCTTCTTTCCAAGACAGAAGTTTGGGAAGATACTTTTTAAAAGGAACTTATTTATGCTGATGTGCTTCAAATTTTGTAGGACTGGTTGGCAAGGATTTTATCTCTTGGTAGAAAGAGTCAATGGCCATCCTATAAAGATTATTCTACCTTGCCTAAAGGGACTAAAATGATTTTGCCAAATGAAGTTGTTGTACTTAGCACTTTTAATTCATTTGTTGTTTTCTTGTATTTTTTTTTTTTCCTTTGAAATCTGTAGGCATTTCAGTAGGACTATGGAGGAGCTGGTTCATGATCTGGTCTCAGCATTGGAAGAAAGTTCAGAGCAAGCCAGAGGAGGTTTTGCTGATACTGGAGATCATTCTCGAAGCGTGTCTTGTCTTCTAAAGAGACAGGCAAGGAAAAGGAGGGGACGGAAAAGACGTTCATTTACCACCCATCATCCCTGGGAGACTGGTCACTGCCTAAGTGAAGGCTCCGATTCCAGTTTAGAGGAATCAAACAAAGACTACAGGGAGAATCATGCTACCAAGAAAGACCACAGTGATTCTGATGATCAGCTGTTGGTTGCTAAACGTAGGCCTTCCTCAAACTTGAATAATATCAGAGGCAAAAGACCTCTGTGGCATGAACCAGATTTGGCTGTGGACAGTTTGGGAAACAGAACTTTGCGCAGGAGGAGAAAGGTGAAACGCATGGCAATAGATCTGCCATCAGAAGTCTCTAATGCACTGACAATAACTCAACAGCAGGATAACAGCAGAGATCAAGAAATGGACAATAACAATAAATCATACCAGCACCAAGAGTTTTCCAAGAGCAAAGTGAAAAAAAGAAAAGTATCTGCAGCTCGGCAAGGTCCAGAAATCTTGGATGAAGGAGTAGTTATAGAAAATGAAGAAGTGAATCAAGCAAATAAGGACAAAATGGAATATGAGGAGCAAAAAGGCTCAGATGAAAACATGAGTGACAGGTTATTCTTTCCTTTTCTTTTTGCAGAAACTTTGGATAATATTTATTTGCTTTTATTACTGTTGCTTGTATTGGGAATCGTCAGATTTCTTGTTGATTCCAGAGATAAAATTCTAGCATCAATAATACCTGTTTTAACAAATTACTCTTAGTTTTTTAACATCTACTGTTCTTTGTGTATTAGTTGCCCAGGTTAAGGAATTCAGCAAAAAATAGAGAGTGATTTAGAAGAGGAATAACCAAGAAAACAGTTTTGTGAAATAATACGTTCTAGTTGTTTCAAGATTAAGAATGACAAAATACACATACAAATAACATGGGATTTTCTGGCTATTTCAACTGGTAACAGTTGTCAGATAAGAATTTAGTGTTTTTCCAATTGCTAGTCATTGGTGCTTTGATTGTTATCTCTATTTGTCAGAAAAGTTGTCAGTGTTTAGAGTCACCATTTAGACAGTATGTTCTGGTGTGTCATGGACATAAAAAGTCTGCAGGTTGCCAAGGATATAGATCATTTACGAAATGCAAAAACCAATTTACAGTTCAGAAACACCTGAGCTTGCCATTAGAAAAATGGAGGAATGATGACCCTTTGGCAGTGCACCTCATCCATCCATTCCAGACAGCAGTCATACTGCAATGGTAATTGTTTCCAAAGTACTATTTTGACAACACAGTAAGGTGTAAGTCATTTTTCCACCATACACAGGGGATGTTAACTGCAGGGCCTGGTAAGCCTGGTTTTGTTTTATTCCACATGCCAGGTTCTGAATGCCAAAGTGTCAGCAAGACAATCACCTCTTGTAAGACAAAATTTTGATCAGTTCCTTGATGGCACTGGGTTTCCCTGGGTTTTTTTGTAGGCATTTTATCTATTAAGCCTTTTCCTTACTGGACAGGTAGAATCAAGATGCAGAGAGTTGTTTTGACCAGAGCAGTCAGGTTGGTTACTGTAGTAATAGCAGTGTTGGTAAGTGCCTACTTCCAGTTACAGTCAGAAAAGTCCTAAGTCTTTTTGTTACATGCTAGCTCTGTCCCTCACTGGTGAGCAAGGAGCAGCTGGAAGAGCTAAATAAATCCCAAGCCTTAAACATTTTTCCTTACATGTTAATTACTAGAGCAGAACTCATCTTTCAGGGCAGCCAGTGTAACTTTAAACATTTCCCTTTAACATGCAAGTTAGGAGTCTGTGCTGTCATGAACCCTTTTAGAAAACTTCTCTTTTCTTTGATGATACTTTGAGTCTGTTCTTCCAAGTCTGGGACCTGGGACCTAAAGATGTTTAAAAATTTCCTTCAAACTAGGAACCATTGCATAGTTTTTCATATCTCCATGGCCTTGTGTTTTTTATTTGTAAAAGACTTTCTATTATGTTACAAGGGTAACAGTTCTTCAACTCAAAAGTTCTGTAGCTAATTTTTGGGTGGAGAGAAGAGCGATCAATAAGGATATTCTCTTGTAGACTCCCAGAACTGAGCTAATCAGGTCAGTCTGAATCTTCTTTCTCAATATAAACATTATTGTTTTAAAAGTTGATTGTCCTCTTCAAAATTCTTAATGTTTTGTTACCCCCAAGTACTTGAGCTGCTTTTGCTCAAGTCGTACTCCAAATACTTGTCTGTGGCCCCAGTAAAAAGTCTTTAAAACCATTCTCATCTTCATAGGGTTTTCCACTCATGCACACAGTAGAGTGATGGCCTGTCATTCTACTGAATTTCTTTCAATGACCAGCTGTACCAGAAAGCTTGGAAATCACTGAATTAGAAAACCTACATTTCGTTGTGTGGTTAGAAATCTGTATCTAAGCATCTCAGGTGATACTGTGTCAGAATATTTTGTATGTGCATAATTTTAACTTGTTTTAATCTAACTTTAACTTTATTTAGATGCATTAGTGTCTTTATTAGAGATCGTTTAGCTAGAAGAATTTGAAAGGACCAACAAACTCCTTAAGAAGAGTATGTTCTGAAATAGAAAGCTTTTATTTGAAAAGTGAAGATGGGATTTTACAAGATACAAAGAGGTAACAAAGCATCTTGGATAACACTTGCACTTCAGCAACACTTGCTGGAAGAGGAAGAATAAAAAGTATACAAAGTTGCTTTTGTTTTGTATGCAGTAATGTGTGCAGTGGTATATTCAGTGCAATAATTCGGTAATTCTTAAAAAAAAGACTAATTTTTTAGAAGTTTGTTTTTAAAAACAAAACAAAGCTGATATTTTTTAATGGGAGTTAAATTGCTTGGCTCTAAAACCAGTCAGAAGTTTTCAGTGTATACATGACATTATTTGAAAATAATGTGGTTTTGAAGTGCACATTAAAAATGTTAAGTGAGACTTCTTTTGCAGGCTTTTGTCTGTGCATGTGAGTGTTCAAACACCAAACAGCAATAACCAGTTTTTAAGTGCATGATTCAGAAGTTGGAGGAGGAGTCTTCAAACTCCTGAAATGTCAGCATCTAAATGATCCCAAATATGAATTCCTAGGAGGATTGTTTTAAGCACTGGGAATGACATTTTTTTGATCAGGGCTTATCCATCCTTATCCTCAATGCACAGCTTTTGGTCAGTTTAAGCCAAATTCAGCAGCCTGTGATACTCTGGGTGCTATTTAATTCCCACAAGCTTTGTCGCGTGTTTGTGCTGGAAGTCACTAAAGAGAGGTGAAATCTCAGTTGCCTGTTTTGAAAGAGTAGCAGCAGTGAAGCTCGGAGGCACCACCCATTGTGGCCATGGGGGAAAACAGGAGCTGGTCAGGTCCTGGGGATGGCACAAAGCTCCCATGTGTCATACACAAAACCAAGGCACCAGACAACTTGTTAGTCATAGGAACTGTGAATGACAAGTGTTCTTTTTTTCCATAAGTGTAGAAATAAAGATGTGAAAGCTTTTTGGATAGCCTAGCTGTTGCTTCCAAATTTTTCTTGTGCACACTATTTTGTAGGACTAGAATGAGTCTGTGGGTTTTTGCTTTTTCATGGAAGTCTTGTTGGGAGTGGAATTTTCATTACAAAGCAAAGGAATTGCAATACACTTCAAAATTATATTAAAACTGGAAATATACTCCATCATAGCAGCTTTCATGTACTTAGATATTAATGTATTCATTCCAGAGGTTTTGAATTTATTCAGTGAAATGACTGCCATGTAGCAATTATCTCAGCTGTAATCCTTGCCCAATGTGACTGTGGCCTGAGGAGAGTGAACACTGTGGCTGCCATGGCTAAACACGCTAAACATAGCTAACACATGCTAGTCTTAGTTTGAATTTTTTAATTTTTTTTAAATTTTTCAAATATTTCAAGTGGTTATGTTTTCATGTGCTGACTAGTCCTTCAATGAGAATTATTTCATAATTGAAATATCTTATTTTAAAAAGGGAAGGAGGCTGTTCTCAAAATTGGAAATTTTGGTAGAGAAAGTGGCTGAAATATCAGGGTTGAAAGGATTTTCTGATGTTATAATTATAACAATTAATAAATAAGCAAGAAGAATCTATGATGAAGGGATGTTTTTTCCTTTGAAATGGATGATGTAGAATTGTGCACAATGAAACCTATGGGACAGTAAAGCCATCTGTGTTACAATAAAAGTGAGGATGGGATGCTTGCTAAAAGGACTTGCAATATTAGAGAGTTCAAGGCTTGGTCTCTCTCACGAAGATGGTTCCATTCTCATTGCATGCACATCACCTTTCTTCTGTTTAGGGCAATTGTGCGAGTGCTTAAGTCTGTTCTGATTATATTATGTATATTATATTATGTATAAGATATAGTGTAAGTGCTGCTTATGCATCAAGAATTTGGATCAGCCTGAGATACAGCAAGGATTAAGACAATCTTCAAACACAGATATGTCTTACCTAGATATCTATATATATATATGTATATGCTTTTAAAAACCCAATCACTGCTTTGTGTCACCTGCTACCATGTTGTGTTTCAAATCCTGTTGGGATGCCTCCCAAAGGAAGATAAAAACATATATATGCTTATAATTAAATATGAATTAGATTAATTTTATATAATTCATATACTCAAGTGAACTACATAAAAAACCAGAGACTTTTGTGAGAAATTAGAATTTAAAAGGAAATAATTTTCAGACTCTTCTATTTCATGTGCTGAAGGAAGGCTTAGTCTGCTTTTGATTGAGACTTTTCCTATTTTATTGAGCAGTGCTGTTCCAAGATCAAGCTGAATTGCACAGCATAAGAAAGGAGCAGTGAGCATTTGATGGAAGCAGATAATAAAATGCATCAATTGTGTCAGCACCTCGTTGCAGTCACATCTGGCTTACTGTCAGGGTACCATTAGATTCCTATGGTTTTATGTGCCAAAAATAATACGCTTTGTAGTTAATGGAACTGGGATATTTGCAGTTTGATTAAAAAAAAATCATTCTATTTTCTCTCCGATCTCTGTTGGGCTTAAGTTCAATCTGAGCACAGCCTTGTCTCCTTAAAATTTTACGACTGAAAGATCAATTGTTCTTTTGATCTGTTTCTTTCTTTCTCTTATTACAGTGAATCCAGCAGTCTGAGCAGCAGTGATGCTGGTTTGTTTACCAATGATGAGGGAAGACAAGGTATTGAAACAATCTTTCCCTTCTCCACCCCTCAAACCACATCAGTTGAAATTCTGTAAGCGTTACAAGTTATTTCATAGGTTAATTATTGTATTTCAGTTTCTATTACAGTTTTACTAAGTGGAAATACAGCTTGCTTTCCTTTTTTTTTTTTATGTTATCAGAGGGTGTCTTGACTTAGTCAAAAGCTATATTGAGAAACAGCCTCTGTAATATGAAAAAGTTACTTAAAACTTGAGCATCTCCTAAAAATCATCTATATTAATTGCTCAATTCCTCCAATGTTCTGACATGACTCTGATTGTAGTACTGCAGCTCTTGAGGTGGTTTTTTTCTTTCTTTTCCTCCAAACTGGTAGGGCAGGATTTTATAGTTAATTTTGATTCACTGATTTCTTTAAAAAGTAATTTCAAACAAACTACTTTTTCTGCAGTCCAGGACTGGGATTAGAGCTGTTTAACATTTCCCCTCTGAAAAAAACTTTTTAATCTGAAATGCAGTGAAGATTGAAACTTTTCTTTTAGTATGAACAATGTTCACACATGTTTTTCTGTGATAAAACTATTGAGGATGGAAATAAAAGGTTGGTGTTTTTATCTGCTTTAGTCTTTATTGCAACACATTTACCTATATTATGCTATGATGGAGTAGGAACTCACTATCTTTGACAGGATACAAAAATGAGACAAAAATAGTCTCTCAGGTATTTAAGACTTGCTTTTCTGTTGGAAATTTTGAGTTAATGGTAATGGAGGGTATTTTCTTACACAGTTTGCAAAAAGCTACTTGAGTGTGTGCAAGAGAACAAATTCTGACCTATTCCACAAAACTAGATTAAAGGAAAGTCTGGGTTTCTTTATTTTTTAATTTCTAATTCTACCTGTTTTTGTGAGGGTTGGGGTTATCTTCAGTAGGGAGAGGATTTTTCCTACTTAAAACAGGAGTGTTACCCTTCTTGTTCAAAGGTAACTTGTGCTACACAAACTGTACCTCCCAGCCTGAGTATCTGTTTTCAGTTGTGCTAACATGTTTTTTTAAGAGTTAAGGTTTCCTTACAAAATTTCGATTGATTTAAGTTTTCTAATAATGCTGATAGTAATTTGTACTCTCCTTAAGTAAGGTGAGGTTGTCTCTGTGAGTTAATTTGTAGCTGAACTGAGACACATACAAAATTGACAGGAATGAAGGAAAGAGAAAGTCAATCTGAAAGAAGCAAAGGGAAAGCCTAGGTATGAAAAACAAAGAAGAGGAAGAAGCTGGAAGAGGACAGGATGAAAATGTATTAAGGGAAGAAATGGCTGGTTTTGTTTTGTAGTTTTAAATCTAGACTCTAGTTTCTGTCTTACCAGTGTCCCTCCTCCAGGATATCTATATATCATCTCTATCTATATCTTTAACATCCATATATAGGTATATCTATGTTAAGAGCATCAGCATCTTGACCTCATTTATGGTTCAAATTTTCTGCACTTCTGACTTCAGGTTTCTGCTAAGTCAAGTGGAGAAACAGAGATTGATTAATGTTGCCCGGTGAAATATTTGGTTTAAATGATGTACCTGCCATCACTTAGAAGTTTGGGTAGCAGAGGACAAGAGGTTCCTGTTCTTCTGGGCAACCTTTGTTAGTTTTGTATTTCTGAGATCAAGAACCACATCTCATTTATTGCAGAAAAATAGTATTTATAAAACTTGAATAAATTCCCAAAGCATATTCATCCTTTGGGACACACATTCTAGACAGGAAAGTGAGTAAAGCAGAACTTTCTTGGAGCATTTGGCCAGTAAATTAAATAGTTGAATATTTGTAAACTTTAGAATGCCTGATTTTGTGACCTTGAATATATTCCAAATTTTTTCAGAAAGGATATGGAAATAAATTCTGTTACAATACTTACTCTTCTGTGGACAGAATCTCAGAAGAGTTTCAGTTTTTATAATTTGATCTAAGAAAACCAGGTGTAGCTTTAATTGGGATAGTTCTAGATACATTTTAATTCTCATCAATTGTTATGATAAAATTGTTGAGACTTGAAAGTCCTCTGTTCAGCTTCTAATATGCGCTAATATGCATCTAATGTTTTTTAAAACTTCTGTACTCTTTTCCTTTCCCTGTTCCAGTCTTACGGCTTTGTTTGATTTGTTTGGTTCCCATGAAGTCCTTATCTGAGCCCAGCCTTGTTTGCCCTCCTTTTCCAAGTTATCCAAGTGCTAGCATTAGGTCATGTGAGAGGGCACAGGCAGCACTCCTGCTGTGCTCTGTCCCACTCTGGTAATTCCTTCTGGCAGAAGTAATTGATGCTAAATTTTGCCAGGCCCAGTGTGGCAAATGTTTTTATTCTGTGAAACATTGCAAACCCTGAAGAGTTAGTCAACTGTTAAGATCATGAAAAATTATTAATGACAGTACAGTCAGGGAAGAAGGTAGCTGCTAAACTATTTACAAACCTCGAGTGACTTTTTGTGGGTTTTGTTTTCTTCAGAGGTTTTCAAATTGGGCAGTTTGGGGGTAAGATGTAATAGTTAGGGAAAAACTCAAAATACTGTGATTCTGTCAGGCTCTTAAGTATGGAGCTAGGGAGACTGCCAACAAAGTAAGTGAAAGACATGAAGCTTATGGATGAGAAATCCTTATGACTTCCCTTTTTCTTCTTTTTTTTTGTTTTGTTCCAAGTAGTATTTTCTTGTTGTTTCGCAATTATTAAAAACATTAATGATAAGCAGTATTATGCCTGGTGAAGGAAAATTTTACAAGAATTTTGAATCAAAATGTCTAGTTTTGCATTGCAGCATGAAATAACAACTCTGTGATAGGCCTAACTAGTAGGGACTCCTGCAGTTTCAAGGCACTTCACAGGTCAAAGGTACTTTGCAAGTTAAGCTTTCAACACAGTGTTAACAAAACTATTGTTATTCAGACACTACTGGAAGATACCCTGTTTTGGAGGAAGAAATAGTTAAATTGCAAGAATGTTCTTTAATGAGCTTTAGAGCTTGGGTATAGCAAATAAAACATATTGTGTGTTCCTGGTTCATCTATACTTGTACACTTGGGGAAATTCAAAGTTGACTTACGGCTTCTTAAATCATGGCATGCAGCACTTGAAATGTCCTTTAATATCTAAGCAAGTAGGAAGGAATATTATGTTAATAAAGCGTTAAACAGTTAAAATTGGAGAAGGTCAGGGAATGTCAGAGTTCCACTGTGGATGTGGCTAAGCATTTAAAGATAGCTGTTCATGATTTTACAATTAAACATATATTCATTACTGTGTCCTTTATGAAGATGACCCAGTACTGATTCAATAGAAGAATTCTAGTGAGGAACTAATTTGGGCCTTGCATAGGATGTCAGTAGCTGCAGGTGACAGGGTGTGTTTCTCCATATATAGAAGAGAAATGGAGTGAGCAAAGCAAACTGAAATCACACCAGGTTTGAACTCCTATGGCAAATAAATTTATAGTCTTTGCAGATGAAAAAGAAACAATATGAAGTTGTTGCATATGACCTGAATAGTTGAAATCCTAAATATTTATATATTCTTTATATGTGTCTTTTGTCAAGGTAGCTCTGTAAAGTATAGAGAACAAGATGCAATGTTCCTCTGTGAATGGGTTACTTCAGCTTCTGCTCTCCTGAAACTCTTGAGACGCATTACAGTGAATATCCTGATATCTCCAAATGACAATTACAGCTGTTAGCAGTGGGGTTTTTTTCCCTAGAAAGAGATACACTGGTCCTGGAAATGAGTCTGAATCCTGTGGCATTCACAGACCCTGTGCTCTTGCTCTCCGTGTGTGGGTTGGTGGATAACGGAGCAGCACAGTATCACGTGCTGTTTGTAGGACACTGATGCCAAACTTTTCACAGTAACCTCTCCAAGTATGTTGTGGTTGTTCTAGGCAGCTACATGTTGAGCCTGATCTGGTCATTTTTTAATAAAACAGGAAGAGGGATAAAACTATTTCTTAGTGTGCAGTGGAAAGTTTGTTTAAAACTGCACTGCTTTAGCTAAACCAAGATTCACATGAAGCTTTTCTGAACATATAACTGATGGGATGCAGAAGGTGTCTGTGTCCATAGAGAAACCACCAGAAGCTCACATAAAATAAATTTCTAAACTTCTTAGAGAGGAAGGCAAGGAATTTAACATGGAGCAGCAGCTAGATAAATATGTAGACAAAATAATATAGAGTGAAATTTAGGCTAAGAGTAATTGGAGGGAGGGGATGGCCTAAAAATAACTCAAAAAAAAAATAAATTAAGCCACAAGTTAGCCTGGAAATTTTAGGACTGAATTTGATGTTTCTGAGCGTTAAATTGACTCTGTTGGGCTCATCAGTGCAGTTATAATACAATGTAAATTACTTTGAAGTTATTCCTTGAAGCATTAACCTTACACATAAACAAGTTTGATGTATTTTAAAAATGTGTTTAGGAGGATGCATGGGCTCTATTTTTGGAGATTGGGAGGTTTTTCTACCTCTCCTGTACCTTGGAAAAATGTCATAATTTGCTGTAGGCCTGTGCTGAATCAGCATCCTAGGAGGAGAGGACAGTGTAGTGAATCTTTGAAAATCAAAAATATTGCTTTGAGCTTTTAGTATTCCTAAGATCACATTTGCTATGAATACTGTGCTGCCTTTTGAGAGCTGCAAATTAAGTAGGATAAAATCCAAGTGTTTGGTTACCAAACTCTTGAGTGGGGAGGCTCTGTGTTTTATTGCCTTTATGTATGAGATAGGGGATGGATTAAATGCAGTGATCTTCCTTGGCTCTGAAAGTGGCATCCCTTCAGGGTGGAGCAATTGGTAAGCAAAATGCCTGTGAGTGCTCTCACCTGGATAAGAATAGTAGTAATAGGCTTACCCTTCCCTCAAGGTGATAATATGATTTAAAATATTCAGAGGATCCAGAGTTGTTTAATTTCACAGACAAGGAAGATAATAAAACAAGTATATCTGGATCCTGCTGTCATGTGGAAAAAGACTAAGAAGTTCAGATCTGAAGTCTGCCTTTGGCTGTAAACAATGTAAGTGCTTAGGGAAGTGTATAATAGCATAAAAATTAAGGTATCTTAACAGATAATTGCTTAACATACTAATATTCCTGTTGCACAAAAAGGAAAAGTAATTTTTTTTTTTTTCCCCAAAGGACTGCTGCTGGGTATATAGCAAAGATACCAGTTTCCTTCCATAGCTGCTCTTTGCCTTATTGCATATTTCACCAACTCAGTCTTATACTGTAGCTTTCTTCCAAGACTGCACTGCCTGCCTCTTACAGCTTCTGTCCCTGAACTCATCATGGAACCCCATTTCAGAATTCTGTGCTTACCTCCATGGATGAATTATGTGTAAGAAGACTACTTTTGAGCTCCTGATAGTATTTCTTGTTAGTGAAGGTGTCTGGAGCTCTCATGACAAAATAGAGAGACAAAGTTTAACAAACATAAAAATTGGGAAAGTGTTTCCAAACATAAAAGTTAGGAAAATCAAAACAAAGGATTTCAACCTTAACTCCAAACCAGAGACCAAACTAATTAAAAGATGTCATTCTCCTTCCACCACCATCAGTGTCCCTATTAAGTATTCTTAGAGTTGCTCCAAAAAGCCCACACCTGGCAGTAACAAAAGGAGGATAGAATTAATGGTGAATGCCTCTGTGAAATGTCATAACTATAAATGAGGATTAGGGTGAATCAGGAGAGAAGGCCAAAATGCTTCAAGAATGCAATGAAATTTAAATCTTATTTTGACCTATGTATTTCTTTTCACCCTTTTTTCCCCCTTCTTTCATCTGAAAGTTCCTGTTTTGTAGCCTCTGCTAATTTTCTTGTAGTAGTGATCATTAAAGATGTAAGGATCCCATTTCACCTGCAACTGACCAGTGAAGAGCTTTAATTATTCTATATTTTCTAGAAGTACTTGTCATTAATGAATGTTTACAGATATTTTCACTTGTGCTTGATCTCAAATATTCTTCATATTGCAACAGTTTATTTGGGAAAAGTGTGCTGGATTTTATTTTTCACAGAATTTTGGCTTTGGTTTTCCAAAATGTGTGTTTCTCCACTATGCCATTGAGTGACAACGAAATTTTGCATAAATGCTTTTTTATTCCTGAAATCTGTGTCACACAAACCTCACATTTGTTTCTTGCTTAATTTATCTTCAAATAAAAATGGAAATGTCAAACAGTTAATTTTTGTGCAGAAGTAATGAAACATGGTTTCGATAGTTTGAAATAGAATAAAATATGCAGCACGTACCTAATCTAAGTTTTGGGTGGAAGAAAGGAAATTTCCTATGTCTTTTGCAGATATTTCCTGTTCTTTTGAAATTAGATGGTGTGTATGAAAGGACATGCTTTGAAACAAACATAAAAATTTATTTTTAGTTGCCAGTGTTTATGAGCTAATTTTAAGATCAGATTTTTTGTCTTGTATTTTCAGTCTTGGCTTATTTCTTAGTTTAAATCGAAGTATTTAGATTCTACAAAGATAAATACTGTCAGTAAAAATGACCAGCTTTGGGTTATAATGGAGTATAATTCTCAATCATGTGATACTGTCAGTTTTCATTTAAAATCAACTTTTTCAAAACTTATTTCTAAATGAACTTAATCAGATTAACTTCATTTAGTCACATCTGTTCATGATTGTTTTCCCCTTTTACTAGCCATACAAATCATGAAATTAAGCTAATTATATACCATTATCAGCTGCAAAGAACCAGTTTCAGTTTTATACCTTTTAATTCCCTGCAGGAGATTAAGGCTTGTTTTTTTGTTAATATGTAAAGTGCAGTAACTTAAATGGATTTCCCCACAGTTATTGCCAAAAGGATTAACTAGTTTATTATTGTTTTCACTATTGTAAATTGGTTTTAAAACATTACATTTTATGATGTTTCATTGATGGCAATGCTTGTCTTGCTATTGAAAAACATTTTCCAAATAAAACTGCTATATAAGAGTAATTGTTATACAGCTATAAAGCAAAAGAATAATCCTGTCAGAGTATTTATTGATGGTAACATCTGATTTTTATCTTCTCTGCTCCTCCCTCTTTTTTGGGGGATTTGGGGACCCTGCCCTCACACAGGTGATGATGAACAGAGTGATTGGTTTCATGAAAACGAATCAGGTGGAGCATGTGGAATTACTGGCATCATTCCATGGTGGGAGCAAGAAGACTCCACAGAGCTGGAGAGAGAATTGCCTGACCCAGTCTTTGAAAGTATCTTAACTGGCACTTTCCCTCTTATGTCCCGCTCAGGGAGGAGAGGTAAGTAGCAATCAAGCAAATGCAAGGTGTAGAATCACTTGGGTACAGTAGAAAGGTATCTGTGGATTATATGAAATATGTAAGATGTGGACAGGATCTTGGAGTTACCCATTTGTTTCCTTGAACTGTTAAATTTTTAAGATATCATTAGAGAGAGATAACTCAGTTATTAGAAAACTCAGAAAGTGGAAAACAGCTCATTTTGGTGGCCCACTCTTTCATTTGTTTCAGTGTTTGCATTGAGAATTTTTCAACATTATTGAAAATGAAACTTGATGTTCCATTTTGTTCCAGGCTTCTGCTGTAATGTATAGAATTCTGTAGAAGTTCATTCATTTAAAGGCTGGAAAGACTAATGTGACTATCTGCTTTGCTTTGTGGTCAGGCCATGTTGTTTGTATATAAGAGGAAAGGGTCTCTTTAGAGCATGGAATGAGATTGTAACCTAGAAAGTACCCTTTTTATTTCTAAAATACTTTCAACTACTGTGGATCCAGTGTAACCAAAGGTAAACTCTACCGGTGTTGGATTGCATTTACAGCTAGGAACCCACTCTTGTCCAAAAACTGAAGCTGTTGTCAGACCTCGGCTTGCTGCCAAAGAATTTTGTTGTACCTTCCTCTGCCACAAGGATCTCCTTTCCATTCAAATACAAATCTTCTATGTGAGCAGTGGTCAAATCACTTTTAAACTACTTCACACACTGAATGTATTGAATCATTTTAGGTGGCTTATTCTCTAGATGCTTGGAATTGTTTTGAAGGACTTGGTGTCTGCAGATTAGCCAGATTCAATATTTCCTAGTGACAAGGAAGTTGTAAGTGATGGAAAAATCACTTTCATACTATAGTTCAGTACATTCTGCTTGTGCTGCCAACTGTGTGTAAATCTAGGCTAGCAGTAAGAATAGCTGCTGAAATGTTAATTTTCATGACAATTCATTCTTTCTCTCACTTTTCCCATTCTGTTCTCCATATTTCCACCAGTACAATGTTTGCCAATAAGATGGTTTTGTTAAACAGAGTTTATGTTGATAGATTGATATGTAATGGTGAATTTTATTTGTTCTATGGTAGGTAAAATATTCTTTAATCAATTTCTACTGTTTTTTAGGTTTCCAGAGTAGATGTAGTCATCTTCATGGAATGCCAGCAAGAAACATAAAAAAGGCTTCAGGAAACCAGAATGCTTTGGTAGGTGTTTTCATTTTTGTAAGCTCATGTGCACTTTTCTGAGAGGTTTTTAAAAAGGCGAATTCTTCTCATGCTTGTTCCCTGATACTGTAGATGGGTAAGGGAACTATAACACTTGGTGCTGCTGAGTGTGGCACTGCCTGTGTGTTTGCTCTTTTTGAATACTTTGACTCATCCTTCTGCAAAAGAAAGAGTCTGATACTGTTTCTCAGAATCTGTTTTGAAGTGATCGAAGGAAAAGGTTTTCAGTGCAGGTGTGTGTATGTATAAGTTACCATTCTCAGTATATATTTTATGTCTATATGGAAACATATTTCACTTTTGTGATGAAAATCAAACCAATTTATTTTCTGATAATAAAAGAATTTCAGGATGCATTGTGGTACAGTTCAGGTCACTTTTTATCCCAAAAATCTGCTTTGAAAAATACATCCTTGTTCTCTTATGTTTGGTTTACACCTGGTTAGGTGAAAAGGTTGTATACAAATATGAAGTAGGTTATCCATGCACCTGCCATAGACATCATGCATTTCTTTGGACTGAGCCTGTTCTAAGCTGGAGCTACAACTGGGATGTTTGGGGTTTTTTAGTACCTACAGCCCTACGGGCAATGTTTATGAGTGGAGGAAAAAATTTCACCTGTCTTTGCATTTCTGTGTAGTGTAATCCTTGGATTGTCCCACAGTTTTTGTCTAAAGTAATTTTCTAATAGTATTTTTTCTTTTTAATTATTCTTTGGAGGAGGGCATAAATGAGAAGTTTGACTTTTTAAATTTAAATGTTAAAATGTATTAATTATAGCTCAGTCTCTTCCTTTCTTATACGAAAAAATGTTTGAAGAGGAAGAGAATGTGGGAGATCCTTTTTCCAGTGTTATAAACATAGGCCAGGACAATAAATACTGGAACATGGATATTTTTTATTATTTGACAACATTAAGTGTTTTCAAATTTAAGTTGCCTAAACAACATAAGTTGCTTCTGAGAAATGCAAGAGTTATTATATGTGGACAGAATAGAAAGGAACTGCTAGAAATTTAACTTGTTTTGAAGAGGCAAGGTTTTTGTAATTGAAGTTCCTGTCCAATAATTGCCATTTGGAGCTGAATAAGATGCTTTAAAACCTTGGCCTGTGATCTCTGCTGTTAGTGGTCATGAATTAGATGAATGCTGTCTACTTCTTGGTTTCCTATCTACCTATTTTTATTTTTGGTTCAGTGCTTGCTTGAGCATATCTGGGATTTGTAGCCCATTTTCTAGGCTTATTGCAATTTCACTCTGGTATTTTATAGGAGCTATTATAACTGATAGGTTAGCTTCATGGTACTGATGATACATGGCTTAACTACCCTAAAACCTGCCTTTTCCTCTAAATTGTGAAAAGGTGATTAAATTTCAGTTGATGAAGATATACTGTGAATGCATATATATAATAAAAAAATCCTAATGTTTATTTTCTGCTACGCTTTCTGGATTGTCCTTAGGAGCCCATTTTGTCTTCCAGTCATGATATCCCATATATAATGATGGTACCTTTATAACAAAAATCCAGGCCAATCTATAAAGACTGATAATTCAGTTTCCTCCAGTTATTAAATATATCATTTGCATGATGTTGTGGAAGAAGTTTGGCATGTGAATGTAGCTTCTGAGTCACTATGTTTATGTAGGAGTCACAGATAGAAGGGATGTGCTGTTTGCTCTGCAGATGCCATTTTCTGACCTCCTTAATGACTATTTATGTTTGTGGGCACATCTGCTGCATCTGTCTTTGCAAACATGGCTATATAAACCAGAGCTCTTTGTCAGTGATTGCTTCTTAAAGAAAATCTTCTTTAGATACTTCAATCCAGTGACAAAAAAAAAGTCATTTAATACCTGTGACATCTGATAACACAGAACAAGAAGTAATTACTGCTATTAGGTGGTAACAGTGAAGAAGAGCAAGAATGCTTTTAGAAAGATTAATATCCTGAGAAAAGAACACTGCAGACTCAAGTTATTGAGCAGAATTGTGGTGTGGATGAATCCTTCTTTAACAGCAAGGAGTCTGATCACTGCCTTTACACAGACCTGAAAGGGAGGCAATGTTAGGAAAAAAAAAGAGAAATACACTACCTGAAAGACACACATTGTATCTTGTGTTCAGTCTAAGCATGTGTAATTTGTATCTAAGGAATGTGAGCCTACAGTTGGCCTTTTGCATGCAATCAAGGCTTAAGCTTTTTTGAAAAGCTTGGTTGAAGGTTCACAATTATAGCAGCCAGCAAAACCTGGGTGAGATCACAGGTTTGGGGAAGGCAGAATGAAGAGTTATGATAATTCTTTGATACACCCTCATCCTCTCTCAGGTGTTTAATGCCCAACTGTTTGGGTGTTTTCTTGTAAGAGAAATAACAGGCTGAGAGTGTGACTGTTGCTTGGTGTGGACCAAGACCTGCTCACATCATGTTCACAGCAGAGTGGGAGCTGAGGATTAGAGGGAGAATGCTGCTCTTTATGGACCAGGTAGTAAACATGAAGTAGCCACAGCTGGCACTTACCTTCTCTCCTGAAGCTCTTCCTTTGTTTCATGGATGAGTTGGTTAATTTGAGCTAACTCATGGGTCTTTGTTTTATCAGGTGTACAGCCTTTGAGTCAAAACACTTCTTTACTTATCACACAATACTGGACAAGAAAGAGAGAAGTAAAAAGGTAGCATGCACTTACTTTGAAAATCCTTATCTAATCCAATGTGAAGATTGCATGAGTTATCATACAGCAGATGACAACTGAAAAGGCCAAGCAAGAAAATTAAAAAAAAAAGTAAATATTCAGTACAAGTGTCTTGTAGCCTTTCAATTGTCCAGTTCATTTAAGATACAGGCACGTTTATAATGGAATCTGTAATTTAGTAGTTTGTCACATATATTTGTGTTGCAACAATAATGGTGGCTTTTCATATCTTCATTACTTTTGTCTTGTGACAGCATCAACTGTAACTATATTTGAAATGAAATAGAAAAGCATGTGGTTTCTCTAATACCATGCCAAGTTGGTAGTAGTAGCTTTGTAGTTAAAATGAGGAAAATTACCCATTTGCTTTCATATTTAATGTACTCTTTATTAAGGTGTATATTGCATGAAATTTTACTGTGGTTAAGTTGAATTGATTGAATTCTGAAGTTATATATGACGCGATCAAGTAGTCCCAAGCCTCACGTTGCTTTATGTTAGGCAAAGGCAAAAGTCCTACAATTTAGAGGTAGTGTTCTATGATTGGAACACTCATTTCTTAGAAGGAAAGAACCTTTTTCTTCTGATCTTTGTATGTTTATATACTTGGCACTTACCTAGTGACATATAGTTTTTATACATGTCACTTTTCTAATACTCCATCTGTGCTCTTTCTAGCAAATTGCATGTGCAGCTTTGTTATTTCATAGAATAAAATCTAAAATCTAATATTTAGATTTAGTGTTGTAACTGTAAAAGTTTATTTCTAAAATGTGGACTACAAAATTGCCTCTTTACCTACAATGAGTAAGGTTGTCATTTTTTTCTCAGATGGATTCCTGAGTAGAGCATAAAACCCTTATTAAAGAAAATAAGAGTTAATTATAGACAGTGAAAACATAACATGGCTATTTTCTTATTCTCTTCAAAATGTTTTGCCCAACTTAGTAATCAACTGAAAATTTTGACTTTTGTTCACTACTCCTCCATACAAATAAGTGAAAATAGTTTTAATAAATTTTAAAAATGAGTGCTACTGTTTTAGCTATTCCTTGTGTGGTTCTAGGCACTGTTTCTTCTCTGAGACAGAGAGAAACATTGCAGGGTTTTGTTTGAGAGCTCTTCTGTGTCGTCTGTTCCTGCTTGTATTCCCTGTCTAGGCTGAAAGCTGGTAAGTGATTTCACTGAGCTAAAGTGCAAAAAACATGACCAATAAAAAAGATGCTTTCTTTTGACTCTGACAGTGTTTCCTTCCATCACCTTTGTGTCATGGGCTTTGGTTTCATTATATTAAATACAGCTTGTATTAAGTGTTGCACTCCTAGACCGATTTGTTTTTTTGCACAGCTGTACTACTGAGGTTGACTACACACAGCTGTAATTATTCAAAATATACTTAAAGGATGAAAGCTGTATTTCCAGATCCTGTTATCTTTTCAGATTCAGACAGGTATTTCTGTCAAATCCTGTGACTTTTTTTCAAAAGTTCAAAGATAAAAGCTTTTCTCAAAGAATTCATTGGCAGATTAACAGTCTGTTGACATTAGGAGAAAAGATGCATTGAGCATTCGTGCTGTTTTAAACAGCTTTCAAAATGTAAAATCAAATCAAGCATTTCTGCTTCTAAATTCTTTCTAACTGAAGAATAGCCAGGTGTTTTCAGGAGCATTTTTTTCCTATCAAAATATTTTGTAAATGAAGTGTTACTGGGTAAGAAACCTTGCTATAGATCCAAGGAATATTTCCTTAAAGAATAATTTGGGCACTCTTCTTACAGTATTGGTCAGAATGCTCTTTGTGGATACTCTGAAACTTTTGGAAGAACATTGCTTCTCAAGTTAAGATGTATTTGGTGGTTTGGAGAATTTGTTTACATTAGATGAGTGGTATACAGTCGGATAAAATAATACAGTATCAGCAAAGTGCATGAAAGAATTTATCTGTGGTGTGTTAATTATTCAGTTAATGATTTTCTGTCATTTGGAGTGATAGTCTCTGTCTGTGAAAATGTGATGGTACTGGATTATAACAAAACTAAACTCTTGTTGGATTTTACACTTTGATTCATTCATGATGGGGAATATTAGGCGTCTGAGAGTAACACTTTGAAACCTTATGCTCCTAAAACTGCAAATGAATTTACCTTTAAATGAGAAGGGTAGGGTGTTTTTGGTTTTGTAATGTAAACCATTGTAATGGCTACTTTTTTCCACAAATTAATTTTCCAGTGCATTTTTGCTAAAGCCTTTACTTACACTGGTGCAAGCCTAATGTAACTTCCATCTGCCATGGGAAGCACCTGATGAAGGACTAAAGCTGCTTAGTGACTTTCATAATAGCTTAGCATACTTCCTCATTGAAAGATTCCTAATTACACGTGTATAATTTTTCATGGTAGGTCAGTTCTCAAAGTGGTTCTCATCACTAATAGCACCAGCAGTGGTATCCATATGTAAGGCACCATTGCTTTGTATTTTGATTGTTCAAGACAGAGCACTACAATTAATTAATAAGTCAGGTTTGTCAGTGTTGATGTCATTGTTATGAAGGGTTGTGATTTCTACCTATCATGAGATTTACAGTTAAATGAAGTCTGCCTCACAAACTATTTGCTTCAAGTGAGAGTGATTTTACCTGAAATAGTCTAATGAAAATCTTCAATTATCATGGTGTCATCAAATCAGCAAAGAGGCACAAATAATACCACAGCATTTGTCTCACTTGAAGCTGCAGTTCATTAGGCAGAAAAGAGTTACAGGTGAAGGTGAGTTCTGTGTGATTTTTATTTCTTCTTCTGTACCACCTACCTTGTAAATTAGAGTGTAGTCTTGAATTGTGTCCTACCTTGATTCTTACAAAATATGTGACTATCAAGAAAAAAAGTAGTTTACATGCATCAGGCAATTAATAGCTTGTGGAGATAACAATTGTACTTCATCAACAAAACGTAAGTATCTTTTAGGTGTAACCACTAAAAGAGATACTCTGTGTCACAAATCTCACAGTGGTTTTTTCTCGGTATAATTGACCTGCGGTAACAGTCAAAGCATACTCTTAAACTATCAAAGATTAACTTCTGTCTAACTGAAGTGAATGTGGTGGCTTAGTCTCTTCTTGGACTCTCCATATAGTGTCAAATCCAGCATCCCACTTCAGCAAAATAGTTGCCCTCCAGCATTAGTCTCAGAAATGCCAAATGCATTGCTTAGTTTTTCAGATGCGTTCTGTGGTTTATTCATGGTGACAAGTGCTATGAACTGGTAGGCTAAGCAATATTTCTTGTAATTCACCTCAACCCAACCACTCCAATGATTGTCATCTACAATTTCACTTAAGTTGATTTTAAAGCAGGACAAATAGCATTATGATATCCCTTTCTTCAGTTAGTGTTTGCCTTGAAAACACATTTAACACAGTTTTACAGCAGTCTTTGCAGATAATAATGATTTTTAAAACCTGTGACCTCAAAATACAGAGCAATGTGATTATTCCTCTTGTTTTCTTCAGCTTTAAAAGAAGTCTCACTTTTTGGTGTGTGGCTGCATGAAATGTTTCTTCTGTAGACATTAGGAATTTTGCTTATTTTGACTTCCCAAGTGCATATGAGTTCTTATAAATTTTATGTTTTAGTGTAGTTCTAATGTAAAAAATAAGTCCTTTAAATGTAATTGCATTTAGTATCTTTTTCCACAAGAACTTTTCTCAGTTGTGTCTCTTTTAGAAACTTCTTAATGCCTCAAGAGCAGCACTTCAAACAATTAATGGTAGAACAGCATCTTGTATCCAGAGTCAGGTTAGAAGCTGGTCTTCCTTGAGCTTGATGGGGGCGTTGATCCTTTAATGCTGAGAACAGATAGAAAAATACATGTAATAGGCAAGAAATACTTGCACAGATACTGTGGTTTACCTGATAAGCAGCATCTTGTTTATGCTGTAGTAACATCATAAATGTAAAGTAAACCATGAAAATCATGCCAGTGATTTCAGCTAACACAGTGTTTATAATTTTTTAACCAAAAGCAAGTACAAGGTCAACTGCAGCTCCTAAACACTCAGAAGTTTCGTGCTAATTCAACCCACTTTAACTCATTCATATGAATAGGTTTTTCCATCAGGCCTGCTGATAGGTGGAACAACTTGAAAATAGTCCCATATATTTTTTTATGTTGCCTTTCATATGGTGGTCATCTGTAATGAATACAGCCACTTTAGATGTCTAGAGATAAGCAGAGTATTTCCTTTAGATGTCTAGGTTAAGCCTATTAGATGACCTTCTAGTTTTTTCTAAGATAAGCAGTTTATATTCATGTGCATTAATTTGTTCTGAGATAAGCAGTTTATATTCAGGTGCACTCTTTTTTTTTTCTTCATTGCTTCTGTTAGTATTAGTTTATGTAATACATATTCCAAAAATCTTGTGTAAAGTGATGGATACCATTAGCAGCTTATCTTTCTAATCATTACTATAAGAAAATGATGAGGAATTAGAATATTTTAATCTTGTTTGATTTTTAACAAAAGCAAAAATACAAATCCAAATTTAAAATGGGGGGGGTGGGGCATATGTTCTGTTTGAGTTCATATGGCTTGTACCCTGCATAAGAAGTACTGCAAAAATAGTAAATTAAACTGGATCTGTAGTACTCTCTCCAGCAATTCATCATGGCAGTGCATGTATCAAATTACTTCAAAATGCAGGACAGAAAATAAAGTAGGAAACATATATGATATATTGTGCTGAAGTTGAGTCGACCAAGAAAATTACTCTGCTTCTTTTCTGATGTGAGAGATTATACAGGAATGTATTCTCTTTGATTCCTCTGACTTCAGTTAGATGTAAAAAGTGTTCAATAATGTGTTAAACATGACCAGAAAGGAGTGAAGCAAACCACAGTTGTTGAACCTAACTTACTTCTGACTCAGCTGTAAAAAAGGCAGGCTTGCTACCGTTTCGTTTCTTGGAATAAGAAAATTAAAAGTACATATTGAGAGCGTAGTTTTGAGAAGGCAAAAATGACTAAAGTTTCTCAGGGATTGCCTCTTCCGACAGTTACCACATAGCATTTACAGCAAATTAGCACTTAACTGAATGCAGAACCTTTTCTTTGCAGGAATGTTGGCTTTGTTTATGTTTCTGCAACACGTTCAATTTGAAGATCTGTTGAAAGTGAACACTTGATAATACGTGTTTATCCAGCATTAGACACAGCAGTGCTGACTTTAAATAAAATGGTGGTAAACAATCTTAGAATGGAAAGGTCATTCCAGAGATAATCAGTACTTTCAAAAAACTGAGTTGTGAGACGAATCACAGAAAAACTCAAAGCTCCTAATTTTTGTAGGCTCTTGATGTTGTGGGAAAGCCCTAGATAAAACATTGCTCTGATGTTTTCAAAAGCATAATAATTACTGGTCTTTGTGTACTTAAACCTTTTGCCCAGGTGCCAATTTACATAGAGTATCTAGGATTAAAGTGGACAGCAAGAAAAGGTTTATTAACATTAGCACTTGCAGCTGGAGTGGTTCAAGAGTGTATTAGTCCTTGCTTGTTAATTACTGTCCCTTCAGCCGCAATACAGCAGGTGCTTTTTTAGATTCTTTTTGAAGTGAAGTGTAAATGCTTATAACTGATCAAGTGAACCCTTCCAGTCCAACAGTTTTGGTAATAGCCCAAAATGTGTACCATTTAGCCCCTTGCAATTAGACTCAGCAGACTCTTCTACTTGCTCCTGATCTGATTTTTGCTGTGAATAGTTTTTCCTTTTCTCACTACTAACTTTGGATAGGTGGTCTGACAGGTGGTTTTAAACACCTGCATTCACAAGTAGGAGACTTTCTCATTCTGTTACTTCTCAGCTTTGACTTAGTGTTCCTGAGGATTATGGTTTTAAAGGTCAAGGAAGAAAATTCTCAGTTCAGAGAACTGAAAGTTTTTTAGGGAGTCAGTCTTTCCTTATTGTTAGCTGATGGGCAAACTGTGTTGCAGCTGTCTTGCTTTAGATGTATGTATCTTTAAACACTCGTGTAGTTCACTTTAAAGAGCTTTTTAGAGAAAGTGTGCTCCATTTTCCCTTTACCCTGACCTGTTTGCTTTGGACAGGGCATTTAAAAGCCTTATTTTACAAAGACCTAAACAGATACATACAGTATGTTCACAGTAGGTTGTATTTTTATTCTCTGTAGAATATGTTCAAATTGGAGAAAACCCTTTTTCCCATTTTCTGTCACACTATTAGGCTATGGAAAAGAAAGCATTGCACATGTGGCAATTGAGATTTTGTTGCAATACTGCAACTCTTAGTTGTGTTTTTTAAAAATCTGGAATTTACATGTTGGTGTAGGTCTAAGGCAATTTAAGACTATTTGCAGTACCTAAAAGAACTCTAAGAACTGCCTCTTAAAAGTTATTCTAAGCTCACTATTCCATGCAGCAATTTATGGCATTTAAGCAAAACATAGGAAATGATTTCATAAAAAAGAGGAGGGGGAGCATTTGCATAAATAGAAGCTACCATTTCAGTGTAAGTTGGGCATAAATATTATAAAATATACTGTTATGCCTTATTCAGGAGAACATTTACCTGCATTTTTTCTGATTGAGAGTAAGTATTAGATATTATGTGACTATCGAATTTAAAAACTCTGAAGGTTTTATTAAAGTTTTCTTTGTACACAAAGCAGTATCATTATAAAATTAATTGCCCTATATCAGTCATGCAGATGCCTATTTTCTTTAGTATTTAATGTGGGGCATTTTTTGTTTCAGGAAAACAACTTCATTTATATAGGATGTTTTGCTGAATCTTGTATTAAATATTACTAGAATGTGAAAAATATTTTTAAAGTATTTGGGGGTTGATGGATTGGTACTCTTCAAAGGGAAACAAAACACTAAATATTTCTAATCCTGCATTATTTACCGCATGGGTGGTTAAATGCTACTTTAAGCCCCATAAAATTAAAAGGGAGAAATCTGCCAACTGTAGCAGGAATTGGATTTAGGAAGAGTGGTACAGAGCCAAAATATTGCTACAGAATTAAATGTCAAAAATCTTCTTTAATAGTAGATATATAGTTCACAGTGTCTGGTTATGATTAATACATTTAATCTAAATCACTGAAAGTTGCTCTCTCCTTTTCCATAAAATACAATAGGACACAAATCAGTTTTACTGTAGGTGGATAACAATTGGAAAATAATGCATCTTCCCGCCCAATAAATTGTCAGTTATACGTTTTAACTAAAATCGATTCATCTTTCCAAAATTTATTACGATTTCTAATAATAAATCTTTTCAAATGTTTATTCATTTGCTTTTTGATACATTTGTGCCACTTTTGCTATGGTCTAATGTTTTTTCTTTTGATTCATTGTAAATTAGAAAATCTATTTTGAGTCAATTTTCTAGTTAAGAAGTTAAAATCTATAACCCAGCCATTTTTTCATAGTCTCCTTTGCACATTTTAATACCCTTGAACTTAGATCCAATCCAGTAAATTCTGATCAGAAGGTGATTAAAAGACTTTTCACTGCAACTTCTTGACTGAGGGCCAGATTCGTAAAACAAGTACTTATGAGATTGTTAGCTGGGTTTTTCGTGCACATCTCTCTGAGTCAAAGAGGAGGACTGAAACAATTATAGGAGATGGGTAGATACATAGGTTTTGGTCAAAGATTTTTAATATGAGCAGTCAGAATTGCCCTTGGGAGTGAGAACCCAAAGATGGTGTGATAGAAGCCTCCTTTTGTTGCCCCCTTATCAGAGTAATACAGTGGCAGTAGTGGTGATTGCTAAAGCATACTCTGTGCCCTGTTATTTGGGGTGCCTGTAATTATCCAGTGCCAGCCTCTTCAAGTATGGTCACCTGCCATGGAGTGTTCTTACAAGTAATACTTTTTTTAAGAAGAAAGTATTTTAAAAGAAATTTCTCTAATGATTGATATTCTAATCTGCATTGTGAAATTGTGTTCACTGTTCAGCAGTTTCCTGCTCTGTATATAATAAAATGTGTCAGAGAGGGATAGTCTTATTTTTTTTAAAATCTCCCAATAAGCGTGTTTCCTGTTATGATCCAGTTAAAAATGTGATCTTAATCAGATTTCTGACAAGAATTATATATGAGGAGGTTAATCTAGTATGTAGCTGTCTCAAATTTCTTAAAGGCACAAATACGTTTTGTTTATAATAGAAATGTGAACATTGGCAGAATAGAGGAAGAATGCTGGAAAATGTTTGAAACATAACTATAAGAAAATTACAGTCTTAACTTGAACTTGATCTACAGTATCACTTTTTGGTAAATACGTGTAGCTGAAAGCATCTTGGGCTTTAAAGTGATTGATTTCAAAGTTTAAAAAATAATTTGTTTGGATGGATTGGAATTCATTAATTTTAGTAATTACACAGTGAAGAAAACAGATGTTTTCTCAGGCAAAGATCAAGCTTTAATTACAGGTCTTATGTGCTTATCTAAAAATAGTGTCAATATGTTCATGTCTCTCTC
Source organism: Pseudopodoces humilis (assembly GCF_049639895.1). Classification (NCBI taxonomy): domain Eukaryota; kingdom Metazoa; phylum Chordata; class Aves; order Passeriformes; family Paridae; genus Pseudopodoces; species Pseudopodoces humilis. Next base: position 19,360,954 of record NC_142202.1, read on the forward strand.
TCAAAGTTAATTTCTTATTTTTCTATGGAAGTATCTTTTTTCACATTTTAAACCTTACTCTAATTATGTACAAATACAAATCTAATACTCAGAGTACTTATTGAGGGATACATATGTCATAATCATGTATTAACATTCTTCGAGAATAATTTGGGTGAAAGATGTCTCTTTAAATTGCCAAAAGTCAGAACCACCCAGTGCTACTCTATTTCTGATTGTAAAAATGTGTTAAAAAGGAATCAAAACCATTTGCAACAAAGCTGAGTTTCCAGCAGTGATGTAAGTCTGTGTGATCTCCCCTTAGGACTTCCTGCTCTGAGGTATGTAGTGGGTAGGACTACAGTCTACAAAAGGCAAAGAAAGCTGCCATAGAACTAGAGGAACAATAGAGGGTTTGTGTATGCTTGTTTTGTGCTTTAGCCAATCACTATAAATGTTGTCTGTTTTAATTGCTTTAAATATGTATTTGGCGCTACCATGGGGAAGTGAAAATTACTTAACTAGTTCTAATAATTGGCAAGATCCAGAAAGACATGGTCTTTGAAAGGAGCATTTGCAACTAAAGATGTATGATGTATTACAGGAATAATTTTTTTTTGCCACATTTTTCTGTGATTGGAAGAAGCACATGAGCAAACAAGCATCATTAAGTGTAAGTGTAACTGGTATCATGAATATTTAATGGTGTAAACTGATGCAAAGCTGTAAATTAACTCTGATATGTAACAATTGTCAAATTAGAATCATGTGATCATTTTATACATTGTGTGAACACTTTCAAACTCCAAAACATAATTTTCTCAGAACTACATTCATACTGTTGTTTTTCAGGGTTTATTTTTGCCAGGATGCATTAGTTATTTCAGAAAGTGCATATGTTGCATGGAAGAGAATTCTCATGTCTTTTCAGAAGAAATGTGTTTTCTTCCAAATTAGATCAGTGAGCACAACTTCTAAAAAAAAAAAAGTATTGAAATGTGTGTACTATGAAGCAACACAAAATAACAAAACATAAGTAGAGTCAATAATAATAATAATAATGCATTAGTAGGAAACTCTGGTGTTTGTGCAGATGTTCCATGACAATCTTCTCTTCATTTTTGATGTTATGTAGTGGGAAAAGGTACTTTCTAAAAATCAGTGTGCTTTCAAGGTTTTGGTCAGGGGGATTATTTTTGGGTTTTCTTATTCTTTTTCTGTGGAGGAAGGTTTGTACCTCATTTGCTTATTTCAGGGGAGTTACTACTGCAGGTGGTATGATGAGAGCTCTTCAGCAGTCTTAGAGGGCAGCAGGCCCAAAATCTGTCATGAGCATGGAAAACTTCATTATGAGTACCTGTGTCTAGTTGTGGTGCCATATTGAGTCATTGAGGGACCTTGGAGAAGTAGGTCCTTAATTATTTAGTGGTCTTTTAATTCTAGGTTAATAGATGTGAAACTGCTGTATTTTGGTAGATTGCATCTGTTTTATCTATGCTCTGCTAGTTTGTCATGTAGTGATGAGGGAGTAGAAAATATATTCCAAGCTTTCAGTAAAATTATCCAGTATTGTTACTGACAATCGATACAGCCTTTGTTGATGGTTCTTTGGGAGAAATTTGTGATCTTTCAGTTAGTGTTATTGTGTGTTTTTTCTGTTGAAAAACTTCTAATTTCTTTTGGATGTGTTTCTTCTACAGTTTTTCCACTAAATTAGTAAAGCGAAGAAACTTAATCTCAATATAATTGAAATGCCAATATTGCAATGGGGAGAATGCACTTGAATGAATAGCCACAAATAGTATTTGTGGTAGCTAACTGTTTTCATGGGATTCTGAACGTTGTTACACCAATCGCTTTTAAGTTTTGCCTTTGCCATGGAGATCAACTGTACAAGGATTATTTTTGAAAGGAGATTAAGTCTTGCCTCCTGTGCATGGAAGTGTTTAGGGAACAGGTGACTATTTAGACGCTCTTGCTTTGGAAGGTAAATAATATCCTTGAGGTATTGTACACCATGGCTTTCAAAGTGTGTTACCAAGCGCAACTATTTCTTTCACCTTCAGAAGAAAATAAACAGGCACTTGTGTCTACCTTAACCTAAAGGGAGACAGAAAAATGCCTGGAGATTTAGGTAGGTACATCTGGTGTCCCCTTTATTCTTGCTGTTTTGCTGGAGGAGCTGGAAGTGGCCAGCCGTGCTGTCAGCCTCCACATAGCCCAGAGGTCTCAAATGGCCTTGACTTGTGTAAAACAGATTATTTCAGTAGGGTGACAGAGCTGGTCGGCTGTTAAGAGAGCTAATCAAAGCAGACACAAACCCAAGTATAATACTGGTTATTAGAAACTCGGCTGGCATCAGACTAATTAAATGTAAACACCTAAAGCATTCATTTATTTCATTATCAAAATTATCAAACTGGTGAAGTGCCCACAGCTGGGGAAAGCTGGGACTTTTTGACCTCACTTAACCTCTCTAGTATAACTAAGAGGATTTGTCTTGGCAGCCCCCTCTCCAAGGGGAGATCATCAAAACCATTAATGATCTTTCTTTTGGCAAAATGCCTGACACAAATTCTGTCAGAGCAGACTTTTTAAAGCTTTGTGTGCTTTCCTTAGCATACATCTTCTAACTGAACATTCTGAGGAAGCTTGTCCACGTTTGTACATCAAATTAAAATTTTGATGGTTGTGTGCTTTATAGAGATCAGTCTTCTTGATCCGTGTGTCCAGTGTTGTTTAGTATGATCTAGATGTTGTGTGGCCTGGAAAACTGTATTACTTGTTGTTCGAGCAGCAGCACCTATGCACTTCAGAACTTGTCTGACGAGCAGATTGGAGAAGGCTGGCTAACCCCAGACACTTTGAGTTTTCTCTCACAAAAGTGATAACCCAAACCAGCAATCCTCATCAATGAAGCCAAAACGGAAATCTTCATCAGTTCTCTCAGTTTCAATTATTCCTGATCAAGGGTCTCCTGATGTTTGGCAGTGTCTCGCCTACTGTGCAGCAATGGCTAAACTTAAAGATATCAAACCAAAGAGGTGCGATACAGAGGGGGTTCTGGCAGGCACTGCCGTAAGTTTTTGTCATGTGCAGCAGGATGGTGGGTTGTGAAAGGCTGGGGAGAACCCCTTTGAGATTTTCCCATGTCTTGCCATGCGCTTTCTTTATCATTTTTTTAGCCTCTTTCAAGTGGAGCAAGTTGACCTAAGGGCTATGGATTATACCAGTCTTTAGCTTGTTATGTTTGTGATTCTTTGTCTTCCAAGAGATGTTCTGGCTAGGTATCGGTAATTTGTGTACTCTCCTGGCTGTGGATGTCTCTGAATTCTGTATGTATTCTTGTTTCTACTGGGAAGCACTGGCTTGTTTTTGTCAGTTGGAGTGTTTACTGTGTTAAATTTCACATGGCAGACTTTGAATGTACATTTTCAACAAGTTGAAGATTGAATTTAATGCCATGTTTGCCTGTTGGCAATATACAAAATGCAGTTAGCAAATACAGCTATTCTTGACCATCTCAAAGAACTTTAGTTTCTTAAGGATTTTCTTCTGCTGCCTTTTGTCAAAATTTTTTGGCTACAGGAACTTTTATTCCCTGTCCCATTTTTTACCTGACTCAGTCTTTTTTCTGTTCCTGATGATATCCACAGTTGCCTTTCCATAGCTATTTAAACCTGCATACAAGTATACAACATCATAACTGAACTGCCTGTTTGAAGAGGGGCAGTGTATGATGCAAATTGTTCCAGGCTCCACATGTGACTTGGCTGAGTCTGTGGTGGTGTCTCCCAAAACACAGCTTCAAGTGCCTGATTTCTCTATGGATATGGAGGGATTGAAGTTCCTCCTCCTAAAGAGAATCAATTGATGAAGCTAAACAGCCACAAGTCTATGTAACCTGATGACCCATATCCCAGGAATGGGGGAGCTGACTGATACTGTTGCCAAGCCACTCTATATCATATTTGAGAAGTCATGGCTATCAGGCAAAATCTCCACTGACTGGGAAAAGGGAAACATTGTCCTATTTTTAAAAAGAGGAGAAAGGAGGATCTGGGGAACTACAGACCTCTGGGTCTCTGTTTAGCATTTATCCCCTTCTGGCATCTCCTTTCTGCATCCTCTTGTGTGTGTCTCCTTTTGGCTTTTGCCTCCCATTCCCAAATACTCTTTTCACAGAAGCATCAGGGATTCCTGGTTCCATTTTGGTGCACAGTGGTTTTGTCCATCACGGACCCAACTGGTACCAGATGTGACTGGCACAGGCCAGTCCCTGACCACTACCTACAGTCTACTGAGACAGTTAACCACATTCATAGAAGTTAAATTTAATTTTCTAAATTAAGTCAAAGCCTAATCTTGTCTAATAGTTAGGTATCTCTGAGTAATTAAAGCTAATAAAGTCTAAGGAACAGAGACTTGGGTGAGTTTACACTCCGTAAATCTGGATTTATCTCAATGTGGGTTTTTCATATATCTGTCTTAATAGCTAATAACATCCTGCCTTCTGTTTGATAGGCATGCAAGAAGAAAATGCATAGCAAGTTGAAATGAATGTGTTTTAGGGTATGGATTATAAACATGGAATCATGTAACTTCTTTTATTAATTTTAACTATTTCTGTTAATTTCCATTAGTATTTGTCGTGGTTTAGGGCAAATTCGGGAGGAAAACAGACGACTGGGGATACAAGCATCATAAAGTCACCCCAGGACAATAGAACCAACTTCTTAGTACTGTTTGCATGGGTGGCAACAAGCTCTGTTGAAGTTCTTGATGAAATGTATATGCTTTTAAGCTTTGATTTGTGGTAGTTTGTGAATTTACTAAAAAGGGCTCAAATAGCATCTTGGAAAAAGTGTGATACTGGAATACTGTCAGAAGAACCTTGAAATTGAATTACAGCTTTAATATTCAAACTGGGGCATGTATTGTTATTTGTAGTATATGTAAAATGACTTTTATAGATGAAATTTAAAATCGGTGGCGCAGAATAGGGTTTATAGTGCATGGTCTTTAAGAAGAACCGGGAAGGATCTTTGATGTAGAGCATGTAGAAGAAAGATGCATATTTATTAAATAAAGGAATTTTTAAATGGGGGTATGGCAAGAGAAAAGGTTGTTCTTGCTGATGTGTTAGTCAGATTATAGTATTCATTGCCAAAAATAAATGCGAAGTGTTTCTCTGTGCTTAAATATTTATTAAATAAGTGATATGTAGGTTTACTAAAACTAAACAGATATTGTAAAATATTTATTTTGTAAAACAATGAGAGCATTTTCAAATCTTAGTGCCTGAGACTCATTTCTAGGAATCTGATTCTTTGTGCTGCACTGTCAGTATCACCTGCATTTCCAGGGAGGTGCCATGCTTTCTTGCCATCCTTGGCATTCTCTCTGAATTGCCATAATTGGCCAGTTAGGCCTGCCTCTGTCTCAGATGTGTGAACTCCAGATACCACAGGAAAGCTGTGTAGTATTACTTAGGACTCAGGAGACACAGGCATGAGTAGAAGCAAGTATTGGGAGAGGCACTGCATGAAGTGGCAGTTTGCTGGCCTCATCGTGATCTGTCTGGTTCCTATCCTGTAACCCATGGCATGCATTAATCACCCCAGACCATTAAGCTTCATATATTTAATGAGTATGTTAACAGTTCTGTGTGGTCCAAATATAAGCTAAAAATGTCTTGTGTAATTGTCTTACTTAAGGCAAAAAATAAACCAGAACCTCCCTTCTCTCTTGCATCAGTCTTGCCTGGGACTGCCACTTAGTGTCACTGCAAGGGCAGATCTGGAAGAGGATACAGGGAAAGCCACCTGCTGTATTGTCATATATATTGTTTCCTGGACTCTCATTTCCCAGAAATGTTTAATGGCATTTTCTCTTTGTGTTTTTTCCTTTGGCATTTTCATGGCATTTTCTCTTGGGTCTTTCTGACAGTATTCTTTATTCAACATTTCCTTCCTTACCACATTGTTTGTTCTGGTTTTGGTAGTCATTTTAAATGAATTTATTTGTCACAGTAAACCTAATACTTACTTCTGCATTGCCATTGAAGAGTGGTGACAGCAGAGACTGAAAAGCAGTAATAGGCCTTGCTTGGCCATGAATTAATACTGAAAACAACACTTCAGCTGCTTAGGAGCATTATGAACTCTGGCCTTGAAGAGACTAATTCAAGGCAGTCATCCCAGCAGAAGGAATTTACTCAGATTGCAAGGCATGGAGTATTGTAACCAGCAACCCTCTTTCATTCAAAGGGGAAAATTCTAAATACTTTGATAAAAATCCTTGGCAGTTTACCAGATCTTTTTTCCACTACTCAAATTACTTCAAAAACTGGGATGGTTATACAGGCTGAGAGAGGAATGTGGTTTTGAAGATAGAACCCAAATAATCAGGAAAACAGTGCATTTGTTTTAAATATACTTTTGATATTTTGCATTTTTCACTTCAATGGTAAGAATAAGATAAATATTCTTTCTGAATAATTTAATCCTCTATTCAACCTAAAATGTCATGAGAAACCTTTTTAAAGAACAATCATGATATATTAAATGTATTTCTCACTGTCTTGCTCAGGGGTATCAAATTGGCTTGCTGGGAAGTTATAACAATCTGAAATTCTATTAATTGACAAGTATATTTGGGGATTTTCATGTTCCAGTGGAATTAAGAGGTATTCTAAAACCTTTTCATTTTGTTATCCACAATCATTTCCCAGAAGCCATTTATGAATTTAGACTTTACCTTTGGATAGGGGTTAGCTATTAGACATTAATGTATTACTGATTGCTGTTTATAGAAAATGGGGAGGAAGAGAAATGAGAAATATTTTTGCATTCTTTTTAAGATCCTAATTGTTTAAATCCACTTTGAATGATTTGTGCTGGCTCTTGTTTCCAATGTTCTCTGACTGTAGTTACAAGTAAAATAATAATCAGTCTTTTACTATTCATCACAAATCTAGCATAGCACCATGGTGAATGAACAGTTGGCCTTATTATCACTAATTTGTTATGATCAAAGTTGTAGTCCAATTTCAGATTACTACAAACTTGATGAATTCATTTGCAGAAACAGCTGAAACTTCGATTATATTCTAGGCTGTAGCAAGTAGGGCAAACAAAGAAGAGCAGTAGCACTGCCAAGAAACATGTCAGTCTGTCCAAGTGTATGCAGTGAAGGTGACATCATTGTGTCTAACATATGCAATTATAACTTTATAAATTTAAGACTATTCTAAAATAATCTCTGCAATTTTTTCCTTTTTTTCAGGCTGGTTTGTCTGCCTTTATCAGTATTACCTTTTCCATTGTGATGAACATAAAATGAGAATCATAAATAACTATTATGGAAGTCATTAATTAACACTTCTTTAACTTGAGAAGCTTTAGACTGTCCCAATTTGCCTGCTCCTTCTCAAATAATTACTCTGTCAATACATAGTTAATAGAATCCTACCTTATCCCCTTCTAGTAAGGATTTCCCACCAAACTTTTATTTTGAAATGTGCTGAAAGTATATTTTGCAGACTTGAAAATAAACTGCTATTCTACTGTAGTATGTTTTTTAATAATAATAATGATGATAATAATAATAGTACCTGGGGTTTTTTTCACAGTTTGGCATACTTTGGTTCATGTTAAAACGTGAAATTGAGTAATGGGTTTTAGATTTGTATGTTTTTATTGAAAGTTTTTTAAACTTAGTTAATCTAAGAGACAATGATTAGGAAAGGTGGTGAGGCAGTTCTGAAGTAGCATGGGGAGAATGTGTGGGGGCAGTATTATACCATGGGAAAGAAAGAAGGAGTCTTTATTTACACTTCAGACTTTCAGATTTTTTTTTTTGTAACACATTTTCTTTTCTCATTCTGACATTCATTTTGCTGAGAGCTGCCAGTGTCTGTTACTTTATGACAGTAACAAGTAGTTGGAATATATTGCAAAACAGAAAACTGAGAGTTTTTCCACGGTGTATTTTCTTTGACTTCATTAAGTAAATTCAAGCTAATGGTAGTAGAGTTCGTTTCAACACGTTCCTACTTTTAGCTAGTATATTTTTCAAAATATTTGTGATGTTACTTGCATCTGAGCTTTGCATACCATCTTGTCTTATCTTGTCAAAATACCCAACAAGCAAACCCCTCTGATTTGTATGTGCTAAGTGCATAGATTTACTGCTGCAGTTTGAACATTTTTAAATTAAAATATATTGCTTGTTCCAAGTGTATTGATTTACACATCTCTTTGTCAATATTAAGTACAGCAACTTTTCCAATAAGTTAAAAAACATCTGGCAAGACAGGTTGCATTTACTGGATTGGTTGAAGTTTATATTTCTGCATTCTACTTGTTTGTGTGTTCTTGCTCTTTTGCCCTTTATTCTCAATCACTGTTACAGATATTTGTAATGTCCCTTAACTAAGAAGAGATGCTGCCAGTTGCACTCTGAATTCATACAAAGTTGCAGTCATTTAAATGTGACCCTTCTCTATGCTTTCCATTCCTAGAAGTGCTTAAATACAAAGGTTCTACCTGAGGCTGGATTTTTTTTAAACACCTGAAAGATCCTAAGTCGGAATCAAAGCTCTTGAGCTTAATGGTGGTGTAATGGTAGTGAATTATGAGAATGGCTGTTTTTACTTTAAGTGCACTTCAGAGCAATGTTTCAGTTGTACCTGTTTGAGAAGGCTTTGAAATCACCTTTTTTGTCCACTTCTAGTCATCAGCCAGCTACTTGAGCAATAGTAACTTATTTTTAGAATATGTGTATGAGTTACTAATGCAAGCAATCTTGCTGCTGCTCCCTCATCTCAGTTCTCTTGCACCTGAATGTGTCCTAAGTAAGCAAATCAGCAAATGTGTAGTAGTTGATAGGCTATAGGAGCATCCTCTGACTTACTTTGTTAAAACTTTTCTCCATTTCTCTGTCTGCTCAGCCTATTCTGATGATTGCTGATCTGAAAAAGAGCTGAGATGTAGAGCTGGACAATAACATCTAGTGGGTATAAGCTTGCTAGTGGAACATCAGCCTGGTGCAGATCAAGAGAAGATAAATTTGAGTGGTTGTTTGTCTATAGACTGAGGTCACACTTAAGTTAATAAAAATCTTTTCCAATGTCAGGTAGCTCCACCTGGGGGCTGGCCAGTTCTCTAAAAACTGTTGTGATGATTTTTGCTTTTAAGTACTGTCATTCCAGTTCCTTGACCTCTAGGAAGTCACTAAGAGATTCTTTTTAGGAGTGATGGGTGCTGAAAAAAAAATCAGAAGTCATTTTCTCTCTCAGTGTGGTCTGCCTAGTGTGTATCTATTGGTATTAGACATGAACGTAATCCAGCAAGTGCCTGTTTAAATACAGTACTAATTTTTAATCTGAATACTTGCAACAAGTTGAAAGAATGGATTATGATAGCAGATGGTTTGTTGAAGTGGAAATAGATTAAGGAAGAAAAGAAAAATTGTAGAAACATTTTCATGAACTGTTCAGAACATCTTTTGAGTGACAGTGGGCAGCCAGCGTTGTAGAGATGTGTAGGAAAACTGGGTATTTAGTTTCTGTTTAGGGTTAAGTTGAGAGTGATTGCCAGAGCCCCACAGCAGTGGAACATGTGAGGTGCATGCTGTGAGATCTGTGGTATGTGTTCTGTACATAGGGGAAAAAAAAAAGTTTGTCTAGAGCTGCTTTATATCAGTAGAGTTAATATAGCATAGGAAAAAAAAAGCAATAAATTTCTTTGTCTCTCTAAATGACATTACTTTGAACTTCTAGGCATCTTATCTTAGATTTTCTATAATAATTGAAATGTGCATCTAGATTTGTATAACCTCTGTTGTTGATGATACATTCTGTGGAGCTGGTACCTCTATTTTTTCCAGTGTAATAAATCTGTTTTGTCAAGAAGAGGGAGAGAGGTGTTGTATCCATTGTCATTCTCTAGTGGAAAGCCAATTTTTTAATGCCTTTTTTTACTTGGGTTTTCTATGCAAGTGATGTGAGCTGTCATCACTTTTCTTTCTTCCTTCTTGCCTCATCCTAATACCTTCAGGAAATTCCAAATTAATTTGACAATCCACTTAAATGTGACAGTCGTTCAGATGTAAATGATTATTAAATACCTCGAGTTTTGTGCAAAGAAGTAGCCAGCTTAAGTGACAAACCTAAATTTATTAACTCCCTTGAGGAAAGGCTTTTGGCATAAACTTAGATATTAGCATGAGAGAAACCCATGCAGGAGTAACCTTATAAATGCTTCAACATTTGATCAGAGTTTGTGCCTTTGTTACCCCTCAAAGTCACTTAAATGTCAGATGTAAAGCTATAAGAAACCAGGTAGAGTTGCTTGATTTTTTTTTTTTGGGGGGGGGGGTTTGCCCATTTTGCTTTATCTCCCTTCAGAATCTATCATGAACAGGTAGAGATAGAATAGAAACTTAAAAGCACTGATTTTATTGATTTGTTGGCCAGGTCATTTATGTTTAGTAATTAGTATCTTCTGTTATCCTTAATTATTTTAGACAATGTTATTTATATATCAGTTAATTATACTCGAAGCTTTTTTCTGAACAGAAACCATGCTGAATTTTGTTTTTTGTCTAGATCTGTGGTTGTAATGACCTCTAAGACTTACCTTAACTTTCGTCTGAATATTCTAAAAATGTTGTGTTTTCCTGTTTTAATAGTGTCTAAGGTTAAATTTCCCTGAGGTACTGATAAAAGATAATGCCAAGAAAATTCTTGGCAAATTTTCAAGAAGGGCAGGTCCCTTGAGTTCCAAGAATGATGGGTCAAGGTGAAAGCAGACGTGTGCTTTCTGGTAGCCCAGAATAAGGGAAAGCAGACGTTTGCTTTCTGGTAGCCCAGAATAAGAATTGGATCTCTGCTAAGTTTAGTCAAGTGAAGCACGAACAGAAGTGACAGCAGACTGATTCTTTGGATTTGAACTGTATACACAGCACATTTACATCCAAGAGCACTAATAACTAATAAATAACTACTGTGCATGCATCTCCATGCTACCTATTTTTGTGTCACTTGGAATTTTAATCTCCAGAAGTTTGGTGATTTCATTCCTTCTGCTTTCCTATTCCCTTGTATTATGTCAGCTGCCAATCTTGATGTTTACTTGAACTAGATAAGCAAACTGATTGTTACAATGCTAAAAAGTTGCTTGAATATGTTAAGTTTCTTCCTTTGGTTTGCATAGACGTAGAGTTCATGGTTCAGTATTTCTGATTGTGGAGAAAGACTGTGTTATAACAGTGTAATTCTGTAGGAATTTACCACTTTTGCTGGAAATAAATGCTTTTCATTATTTAAAAATAATGCTATTCAGAGATAATAAGGGTTTTACTCAAGAGAAAATTTGACACAATCTGTGGTTTTTTTCCCTATATTTTTCAGTGTTACTTGCCTCCTTAGTTAGAATTGCAAACAATTAAAATTTATATTACCTTCACACAGCTTCAGTATCATTCATTCACACTGATTGCCTTATGTGCTTTATATTGCATTAAAGAAGCTGAGTGTTTGGGCAATTCAGATCACAGGAGGAAGTTGTTTGCTAAGTTTTTGTGTAATATTTGTTCCATATAGAAATATGTCTGTGTTTAAAAAGAAATTAATGGGGATTGTAGCCAATGCTAAAGCAAAATTGCAGCCTGATAGGTGTATCAGCCAAAATAAATAATCAGTAAGAATATCAGGTCTGCCCTTTCTCCCACTGCTTGGAGTATTTAAAAAGATTTACAAAATAGCTGTGAAGTTAGCTTCTTAAATGTCAGAAGTCCACTGATTTCACAAAGACTGCTTCATTTAACTGAGAAATTTTTATGGTTTCATTTATTACACTGAAACAGTTCTTAAGAGCTAAGAAAAATACCTCTGACATAATTTAATTGCATTACTTTGTGGCATTCAGATAATTGAGGTTGAAGTGAGTTGTCAAGTTAATGTCATGTCAAACTCTTGCCTTAGTGGACTCCAATACTGAATTTGGGGTTTGGCCTGGTTTTGTGATTGGCTGGAAGGCTAATGTATATAACTGCTACTTCAGGACATGATCAGAGTTACAACACTGGATTCTGTATAGTATATTCCTTTCCCATCTGAGGGGTTTTTAAGGCTTTCTGTAGGGGCGGGGGGGGGGGGGGGCGGGAAACAAACCAGAACAGCAATGCTCGCTGTATGCTCTGTCATCTGCTTAATCCTTATCCCCTTCACATTGTCAATACTCATCTAATTCCACTTTAACAACAGTAATTGGCTGATGGAGTAGCAGATATAGATTTATTTTCCTGATGACTCCTTGACTTTTTTCCTCTGGTAATACTAATAGAATTCCAAATCCTTACTGGTGTGATCATGTCATGAGTAGGTCAACAGTCATGTCAAGGTCCTATTGGAAACTTCATAGCCAACATCTTAATTTAGACTTAGCTATCTTTTTCTCTTGTATGTGCAATTGTAAGCAATTCTTTCAAGTATCACACTCATTCCATTATAACACAATTCGTTTGATGCAAAGGGAGGCAGTTCTGCATGTGAATTGTTTACTGAGTGGTAGTGGGTCACACAGGCTCAGTAAGCCTCTTCCAGGTGTGATGCATTATCTGAATTATGTGGGAAGCTTGAAGGAAACTAAATACTGCTTGTTTGTTTTCAAAGTTCTTTCAGTCTTTCAGTTAATGAGAATTGAAATGGATATTGTGGCTTTCTAATATTTAAGGAAAACATGTCTGAAAATGTGAAATGTCAGGTCGCTGGGGTACCTGAGTTGATCCAGTGGTTTCCAGCCTCTGGAAGGCAAAGGCTTGCTTTGTTTCTTGCATTTTTTAACTCTGTCCTAGCTCTTCACCTACCTGCCTTAAGCCATGTGGTTCCTTCCTGTTCTGCATTTTACCAGAGCTCTGAATTACCACTGACTTCTGAGTTGCCTCAATCCACTATAGCAAATGATAGCAAAAAAAAAGACTTTTCTTTTGAGGTTGATTTTGTCATCTTAGTGAGGTGGAAGTGATCTGGAGAAGAGGAGAAACACTCCCTTTGACACACGAATGTGGAAGAGGGTATGCAGGAAAGCCCATTTTAACAGAAATGTGTTATTTAGGACAAACTGCTTCCTGGTGGGATTTTTACCTTTAGTTTTTGATTAAGCTAAAATTGAGAAATAAGACTATCAAGTTGTTTGGAAACTTGTCTAGGTTTGATGGACTAATAAAACTATGGTTTGATAGCCATCTTTCATATCATCATCTGAATTTGCTTTGTGTTTCCTATTTGTCTTAACCTTCCTGGGTTTTTTTGGCACCAGTGTGTATCTGGTCTGGAAATGGGAAGTATGCTGTGCTACCTTTCCTGGACTTGAAATAATTTTGCAGAAGTTTTGAGGATTGACTTGAGTAAGAACAGAGTAGAGTGCATATACTCAAGCTGTCAGAAAAATCCGTAACAACTGATTAAACACCTTTTGTCTCTTAAAGCATGTCAGACTTAATTGAGTGGTTAAGAACCACTTTTGGCAGAGACTTAATCTCACTTAGTCTTTTGGCTAACTGAACAGTACTCAATATTGAAAGGGTGCATGCAGTCTCTTGATAGAGATTTATGCACTTGACCAAGTGCTTAAATTTTACAGGGAAACATTTAAATTCAAGTGCTTTGGTAGTCCTACATCAGAAGCAATGCCTATCTTGGGAATTACCACTATTAAATCAGCAAGGAGTATTAACCACAGTCTACAGCCTGGCTTGACTGCCTTATCAAAGCTACTCTTTTTATCCTCTGTCCAAAACCTTTATTCTGTGAAGCTGTTGACCAGTTATAGGGAACTCATCCATTAACAGTGTCTCTGCCTAGCGCATTAGCTTGGCCTCTTAATGTTTCTGTAAGAGTGATAGGTAGAAAGCAGAAAGGAGCAGAGATGAGAAGAAATACCCGCAAACAGAGCATTTCCTGTTTAGCAGGGAAGTTATCTTCAGTGTAAAGCTTCTTGTTGCCAAGCCATGCTGCTGTTTAACTTCCACTTTAAAGTAAGGGGAGGTCCCAGAATTATAACACCTTCTAAGAACCTGATCTAATATATGAAATGTGCTTATGGAAATATTCCTTTAGTTTAAAAAAACAAGACTGCTTTGCTGTAGATAAAAAATGTGTATTTTTTTTTTTTTAATTTTTGATTATATCTATTTGCTTCTTCTGGAAAAAAAAGCCCAGAAAGCATAAGTAATAATCTACACTTAACTACATGTTTATTAAGTTTTCCCCTGATCTGTAACTGAAGAAAAACCCAGTAGTTTAGGATGTTAATCTGTAGTTTTAAAAATATAAATTGCTTCAATATCTAAACTCATAATAACAGTAGTACTGTGTTATGCTAAATTCTTGTACTGAAATATTTTCATTTTATAATGTTGTATATGTAATAGCATATATTCTTAATTTATGAGCTAGTGGAACTTCAGAATTTTTTGGAAGTATTGGCAAGTGCTACATCCTTGCTCCATTCTCTTTTTAATACACATTCAACTCCCTTGTTAAATTAATTTCATCCAGTCAGTTGTCAGATGGACGAGAAAATGTAACTGGGGCCTTGATAAAGTGACCAAACATGTCTTTAGTGCATATAATTTATTTGTATTTCCTCATTGCAAGTAAGTAAAAAAATAATATTTTTTAAAGTTTGGCTTTGTTTTCCTTTAAAATGACCATCTTTCTGTCAGTATATTCTATAAAGTTATTTATTATATGTGAGGTTCTTAAAAAAATTACTTTGAAATATAGTTTCAAATTAATAATGCCAATAGTGTAAAAGATTTGAAAACTTTCAGTATAGTAATTCATCTAAACTAATTTATAATGACATTCTTAAGGGAATGTTTCCTTTCTTTAAGGGATATGTTATCTTGGATTCTTTTCCCTAACATATATTTGGTTTTCTTGTGGTTATGCTTTTTGGCTTTTAGATTTTATTTCCATCTTTTTTTTTGTTCAAGGTAGAATAGGTTAAGTTAGCAGCATAGGATTTGTTTCATTAAAGAATTTGAAACATTATTCTATTGTAATCTCCCCCTACCAGCACCCTGAAGGTTAACAATTTCTTCAGTATCCTAAGAAGTTAAATGGAACAGCCAAATTGGCTTAAAACAGCTTGCAGTTCCTAAAGAAGGGGAGGATAAGAGGATGCGCACCCTTGGTTGATCCTGCTCTTTTCCACCTAATGAAGTAGTTGCGCATTTCACTGAAATTTCTCAACTTGGATTTGTCCACTTGATTGCACCATTCCATCCCACTTGTCAGCATTTGAGTGGGTTCAATCATCACTAAAAAAATAATTGAAAATTACAAAGCAGAGCTAGACCTAGCACAGACTATAAAAGATAACAAAGACATTGGCAGATTTAATTTTTACTATTTTAATTGTAGTTTATAAGTCATTATAAACAACTTAGGATTTTTGTTCCTTGTGGACTTACGTCTCATGTGCTTATACTTGTTTTCTGTTATTCTCGCAAAGTAATAGATACTTTCCAAATGTAAAAAACACTGTTCCTGCCACAAGGCGGTAAAAACAAACATGCAGAGGAGATTGAGGGAAATAGTATGGCAGGATGTGACTGTTGGCTGGTAAATAAGAATAAGCTGTTCTGTTGGGGTTTTTAATTAACTTGTCAGTATAAATCAGCTGGATTTCCCATGGGCAGCATGGCAGATGAGGGTCTTCCAAAGGGAATTAACTGGAGGACGGGTGAAAGCTGTACAGATGAGTTTGTGAAAAATGTTCTGTGCACAAGAGACAGGAAGAAGTCAGAGAACTGCTAATGCTAGAAGCATTAAAAAAATAGTAAAAAAATAAAATTAAAAATTGTGGAATCTGCTTTCTCTAGCAAGGGAGGCGGAGATGGCATGAAATAAAGTGGATAAAAATGTCTGAGGGGTGTGAAAAAATGTGGAAGGCTTGAATTAGATTTCTTGATACTGATGGTAGAATTCAACTAATAATGCAGTCTTCAGATCTTAAACCTGAACTTTTAAGGTGAGAATAGCAGGCAAAGAAGGAAGATTGGGCCATCAGTATCACTGCTACTCACAGTTCTCTAGGGTTATTAAGACAGGAACAAGAAACAGGTGATTTGGGGTTTGGTTTGTTCTTTTAGAACTGTGTTAGTATTACACTGACACTGAGACATTAGTGTGAGGCTTCAGGAAAGGAGTTGGGATGGGTTTTAGGTGAAAGCTAACTGCTGGAAGATGAGCACACTTGAGAATCATCAACCTGTATGCTCTACACTGCAGAACTTCAGCTTCCTCTGTTTTTCAGGTTGCAGAGCTAAATCCAGTATGCAGGCCTAGCTTGATGTAAATCCAGAAGATTCTTGGAGTACTTCTCCATTTTATTGCACTGCAACAGAGAGCAGCAAACGCACTGTTCTGAGAGAATTTTGCTTGTGTCATTGAAATTACCTCCCATTTCAATCAGGCAGAACACAGGACCAGTCATGGGAAGACAGTGTGTCTCCAAGACTTTCTGCCTTCGAGGAAGTTCAAAGACAATGGGTGTTTGGAGGTCTCTGTGACAGAGAAGTCCAGATTGTTTTATGATGTACACAGCTATGCTTTATTAACTGCATTGGAGATGGTGTACAGCAGTAGTTGAGGAGCTGGTTCTGAGGAGGTTGTTTCATAGGGTCTAACTCTCAAGAATTCAACTCTGGAACCTCAACCCTTAAGCACTTGGTAGGTAGAGGGATTCTTAGAGTGGCCCACAGCACTGTATGTTTCAGCAATTTCCTTTCTGTGTCACCATTCTAACGCAAACAAACTTGCCTCTGTTGGTAAGGGCTCTACATTCTCTATACAAGTAGATAATAATGATATAAAATACAGCTCTTACGTTTTTGAAACAATTCTATTTGGTTTACAATATTAAGATACCAGCATGACCAATTTCACTTTGCATGTATTTTTCAGTTACTCTATTGAAAGCTTAAGTTTCTGTGAAGCTGAGTCTTACAATCAAGTGAGTTTAGGAGCTTGCTTGGTTGCTTAAGCCTGAATTTGGTATTTCCTTCGGAAATCTCTTTATGGGCTTTCATACTGTCACAACATTATTCTGATTTCAAGCCCGATTTTTATGGTGGTATAATTAACAGACAGAGTATGTTGATACAAAAAAAGACATCTACTGGTTTTGACACTGAGAATTAATTATGAAATAAAAGACAGATTTGTGCTCAGGCTAGCATTAGCCTAACAGTTCAAAATATAAGCAGTCACCTTGGAATCATGTAACAAAAAGTGACACCCTTTCTTTTACTATAGGCTAAATATATCTTGTGAACTTTAGTTAGATAAATCATCTGTGTGTCAGTTCTATTTGTTATTCTATTTAATTAATTTGGAAAACGGTTGCTTTCCTTTGACAAGCAGAGAGTTCATGTTTGTTAAATACTTTTAAAAAATGGGTATGCTTTTTGTAGTGGTTTAGATTATTATCAGAGGTTGTTCATTCTTACTAGAAAAAGGTGACATTCAGCATATCATTGGTAGCCAATTTTAAATGAAGTTTCAAAAGACTACCTATAATACCGTTTTTCAATCCCTTTAATTAGTTTTTGCATGGAATACGTTGCATGAAGTGCTGGCATCATCTTTTACACTTGTTCCCTGCAAGTGAATGCAATTTGGATGCCTCTAATGCAACTTCCCTTATTTTATGGCAACAAAGACTCCTCCAAATATTTCATGCTGGTTAATACAGAAAAAAACATTGTGTTAGTGTGTTAATCTTGGGCACACAAAGAACCACTGGAGGATAAGAGGAGGGCATCTGTTGGATAAGCTTTCAATATGATGGGAATGATAACAGACTACAACTGGTGCAAAAAACAGCTAATCTTTTACAGTATGTGATTAACATCAGCGCATATCTCCTCAAAATTTGTTTATTGATGCAGGGGGGAATAGTAGACAAAGAAGGACCTTATTTTTGAGAAATCTGGCCATTCCAAGCTGCTACAATTTGTACTTGCTGCAGTGACCATTTCAAGTTTTTAGGCCTATATGTTCTGGGTGGGTTATTTTTGTGATGGATTGTCACTGTGATGGACGATCCTCTACTCCCTCCTCTATGTATTTGTCAGTACAATTGTAGTTGTAGTAGGTTTTAGGTTTTTATATTAAGAATTCTTGGGAAGATCGAGGAATTATAAATCATCTTAGAGTTTTGCATAACTAATTAAAAAGCTTCTTTTACTGCAATGGAAGTGTGGTTATGAGGAAGAAAATGAAGATGCTGAGAAATCGGCTTTGGAAGTCTGTAATTAATGTCGTCATTTCCTTCTGAATAACAGGACAGACAGTCCTTTGTGCATTTTCTGGTTCCAATGTAATTGACATTCTGATGCAGATTAGACTTTTTTTAAAAAAGATTTAGAAAATATTTCAAACCATTCATGTTGCTTTCAGAAAAGGGTTTGGCAATTGTGTCCCTTTTAAAGATGATCAGCAATTGCAGTATTTACAAAATGGTATGTAATAATACGTAAACACCTTCCTAGGCCACGAAGTATGGCAATTTTCAGACATTTATACTACCTTCTGCTTAGTTGGCAGTGAAGCCACCAGCAGGTGATTGTTGATTATTCTCCAGACTTACAGAAACCACATGTAGAGCTAACTGATAGCAGCCAGGAAGGGTGTTCTTAAGTTTTGTATGTGAATGTTTAGTGCATGCCTTAAGGAGCTCTTCAAAGTTTTATTTGAATGCTATCTCTTCCTATAGTTAGGCAATAATTAAGGTAAGTCTAGAAATTAAGTTAGTGTACATCCAAGTTTGTGGGAAGTTAGTTCTGGCCCACAGTCCCTTCTTAAATGCCATTTAAGTTGCATGCATTAAAAACAAAATTATTGTGTGTATATGTTTTCTGAACAGTAACCAACAATAGACATGACAATCTGGGTTGAAGGTATCAGTTTTGGGCACAATCATCTGTTCTATTTAATAATGCTTCCATTTAGCAGTGTGTAACATTTTAGCTACCAGTGCTGCTGAAGTTTCATTTGGACTTAACAGATACATGTGAATTCACATATTTTTCATAAAACAAAGGAAATTGGTGGTTCTGGTGTCAACTACAGTACTGAAATGAACATGTAAAGGAATCAGGTCCTTGCTCATTAAATTCAAAAAGACCTGCTATATTATTATTTGGCTGTAAACCAAAAAAAGAATGGTTTAGTTAAAGCTGAGGGGAGGGGGGAAATCACTTAATCAAATTTATACAGCTTTCAGAAAGTTACTGGAACTAAAGTAGTTGGTGATGTAATGTATGAAGTCAAAGAGTGTTTTGCTATGCTGGAGAAAACTAATGGAAACATTCACTTGGGGTAAGACAAATGGTATTAAATGAGAAAACACACCATGAATTGCAAATGGAGCTGAGTTAATTTGTTGCTACAGTAGTGTTGCCCTACTGTTAAATGAAGGCTGTGTAATTATCTTGCTGGCAGAGATAATGTCAAAACCTCATTTCTCCTTACATGCCTCATTTTTACATGAGGGCTAATTGAGCTGCAAGGTGACAACTGATTATATATAGCTATCATCAGGTCCTCTTGCTCAATTTGCAAATAATGTTATCTTTTTTAAGTGATGATTTTTATCACATGTCAAATTAAGGCATTAAAAAAACTTTTTAAGGCTATTTTAGTAATTTGTAGCATTGCATTTCTGTCACCATTTTATTTATATTTTTAGCATTTTATTTTTACTTTTTAACATTTTTATTATATTTTTATATTTCATCCTTCCTTCAAGATTCTTGACATCCATTTGCTTACTGCCCCTTTATTTAAAGCAGAGAGACGTGTGCTTGTCACTTTTCCGTGCCACTTGATCATCGTGAATGAAAGGGCACTTCATAATCCCAAATAGATGGTTTTCTTAAACCTTTCTATTGTGTTTTCTTAAACATTTCTATTGTGTTTTCTTAAACATTTCTGTTGTGTTTTCTTGTTTATTGGAAGTGCTGCTGAATAGTTTTTGTTAATAAATTTCAGACTTAACAGATATCTATCTTTTCCTTATGCCTAAAGAAGCCCAACAATACTGTGTTAAATAGCAGCCCTATTAGCTGTTTTGACACAAAATCACAGAGTGGTTCACGTCAGGAGGATCCACAGTGGGTCATCTGGTTCAACCTCCCTGCTTAATCAGGATCATCCCAGAGGACATGGTACAGGATTGTGTCCAGCTGGTTCCTCAACATCTCCAGTGAGAGGCTCTCCACAGCCTCTCTGGACAATCCGTTCTAGTGCTCACTCACCCACTGCAAAGAATTTCTTTATCGTATTCAGGTGGAACTTACTGTGCGTCAGTTTCTGCCCATTGCCTCTTGTCCAGTTGCTTGGCACCATCAACAAGAGCCTGGCTTCTTCTTCTTGGTACCCTCCCTTCAGATACTGACAGACATTGATGAGTTCTGCTCTCAGTCATCTCCTTCTAAGGCTGAACAGGCCCTGCTCCCTCAGCCTTTCTTTGTAAGAGAAATGCTTCAGTCCCTTAATCATCTCTGTAGCCCTCCACTGGATTTGTTCCATGTTTGTCTTGCCAAGGAGCCCACAACTGGACACAGCATTGCAGGCCTCATTGGGGCTAGTAGAGGGGGAGGATCGCTTCCCTCAATCTGCTGGCAATGTTCTTCCTGAGGCACCCCGGGACTCTGTTTGCCTTCTTGAAGATGGGCATTGCTGGCTCAGGGACAGCTTGTTTTCCACCAGGACCCCCAACATCCCTCTCTGCAGAGCTGCTTCCCAGCAGGTCTGCCCCAGCCCGTGCTGGTGCCTGGGGTTATTCCTCCCCAGGTTACAGGACTCTAAGGATGATATGAGAGACAATGTCAAAAGCCTTGAGATCAAGGTAGGAAATATCCTCTGCTCTCCCCTCATCCATCCAGGTATTTTTCATTATAGAAGGCAATCAGGTTGGTCAAGCTTCATGATGATCAAGGCGACTCTTCACTTAGTGCAGAACTAAAGCCTAATGTCATTTGTCCTGATGTTGTTTCTTGGTCTGTTTAGTCTTGGTCTTTGCCTTACCTGTAGATGCAGTGCAGTCTCTTTGCAAGATCTTAAAGTTTCATGCCTCTAGCTACATTCACAAGAGCTCAAATACAAACAGTTAATTTTGCATTCCACATATATAAAGGAGCCAATCTGGATTTCCATGTTCTTGCCTAACAGTGCTGAACTACAGAAGCAGTATGTGAAACAAGCCTTAAGACCACGACTGGAAAAAAGAGAACTTCCAAAACCTGGCACTAATGCTGAAAAATAAACCATTTTTGCAACCCTTCATAAACTTCTTGCATTTTTTGGAAGTACTGTTCCTAAGGTATTTATGACATATCTGAAAAATAGACAAGTCTGAAATTATCTTACTATATTTCCTCACTTTCCCCTTGCACATACAATTTATATTGAAGTGGGACTGGAATGTTTGATATCTCTATGACTGTCTTGTGATTCAGAGTAGTCAGACTCCTACCAGGGGGTTGATTGTAGTCTAAATAGTATTTAAGAACAAATTTAAAACAGGAAACTATTTTCATTGAAAAATATAAAAATAGGCTAGTTTGTGTTGCATTAAATACATCTCAAAAATAAAACATCATAACTTCTAGCTGGTTGAAGCTTAATAATTTGGGACTATCTTACTTGCTAAGGCCCTGTACTTAATCAGGATTCTCAGATCTTTTATTAAACTTAAATATGTGGCTTTATATTTTAAGTGGATGTACTTCTTCATTGGACATGAAGTTCAGCCATGACTTTGCTTTTAAACAAATTATATAATTATGCAAAACTAGCTAAAGTCTTTCATTTTACTGTATACTTGATAGTAAGAGAATAAAACTTCACTTTGAGATGAAAAAATACTTTCTTATTCTGACACTTTTTTACAGATTATTTGCATCTTGTAGGGTAGGAAAGATATCCTTCTTTATTGAAAACCTCATGACTGAGACCTTAAATCATTTTACTTTATTAGATTGTTCTGCATTTGAAAATTAAATGATGCTGCTTAAAAAAAGAAATTACTCCAAGAAAATTCTGTCTTGCTTGTCTGACATCAGGGGAAAGGGAAGAAAAAGAAATCATAGGGCTTCTCCTGGATGAAAGGAGTTACTTGAAAGTGAAATGTGCAAATCCATCAGTGATATTTTAATAATGCTGGGTCATGTTGAGTTCTGAATAATTTAATCATTTGGTGTATGTTTGCACTTCTGTATGAGACTTTGTCGGAAAATACCTTTTTAATGACTGACTTGAATCCTGAACTATTTTTTTAATAACCTCAATGTTCATGTGATAGTTTTATAAATCTGAGTGTATAGTAAATTTATACTTATTAAATTTTTCATAAATATAGCACAGTTCCCCCTCATGCAGTATAGCTATCATATGAAGGATACTGCTGGTCTAACAATACCAGAAAAGTTTGGTTTTTATTGGGTGTAGGCAACATATGTAACCATTTACCAAGTCACATTTTATTTTTTTGCAAGTTGCACTTTTTGAATGACTTCTAGGTAGAAACAATTCTGCTGTGTTTGTATAGTACTTACCGTGAGGTTTTGGTTAACTCTCTTTACTGATGACCTTCAGCCCAGTTTAAGCCAGAAAAGAATTTTTGGTTTTTTCCTTCATCAAGCCAGTCGACTAAAAGCTTGAATTTTTCCCTCCTGCCATAAATGACTGCCTGTAATGAGCAGCAGGAGCATTACTCTTGGTTTCCATATATTGCATTCTAAGGGGTTTAAAATACTGCGGACATCAGAAAAAATGTCAGATTTCTAAATATATTCATGATTGCTAATAGAAAATAAATTCATGATTTGCAAGATTTTCACTTTAGATAAAGGTAATTGTTTTTAATATATGAAAAGGAGAATTGAGAATATTATAATAAAACCAGGAAATATTTTAGACAGCATTTGTCTATTTGAATAATTACCAATACTGAAGAAAACATCAGCAGTGAGTAACCACTTTCCCCTTTTAAAATATTTATGTAATAAGAAACCTGTGGTAAAAGTACATGATTCTTTGCACGGCATTATTTTCTTAAGCCACGTTGCTCATCATATTCTTTTGTAGCCTGTCTGAAAGGTACACTCCCACTGTACTTACGTTAAAATTATTTCTTTATGGGTGCATAAAGTAAATATTAGTTTACAAGTACAGAAGAGTTCCATCACTGACTCACTGGATTCTCAAGCAGGTATAAAGTTTTGCTATGCTGTTAAAGAATTAGAGAACTTTGAGGTTGCTCTGAGGCACAAGTATTCCATAACCACAAGCTAAGTCTGATATTCCAAAACATCCAAGATACCTCCTAATATAGCAGGAGTAAAATTGGTGGTATTCTCTGCTGGTGCTGAAGAGGGACTTGCAGAGCTCTGAGGATGTGAGGTCACCTCACTGGTGACCTCATAATTTCCAGAAGCAGGTGGAGGTGGCAATTATAGCTATGGCCACTATCTTGAACCTTCTGTAGTAGGTGATGAATTGTAAATGGCTAGACCCGGTGCACAACAATAAACTCAAATAAATCTTCAATGTGTAATAATGACAAGACTGAAAGACTGGCAGTTATAACAAGGCTGCTGTTGTCACCCACTTTACTGTAGCCTTGATATCCATCATTATCAGCTGGAGCTAGCTCAAGAGTCGGACAAGAAGGTCTGAAGAAGGATGAGTTGTTTGCGCTGAAGCGTCCAGTAGGTCCCATCTGGCAGAGAGTAAATGGGATTTTTTTGCCTGTTCACTGGGCCAGAGCTGTCCATCATTTTGGGCAGATATCTGATCACTTCATGCTGTGGGACAATATGGCTTTGTGCTGTTTGGTACAGCAATGACAATTAAAATAACAAAATTTTTCATTCATTTCAAGCTTTTGTTTTGCTAGCCAAAAGTGATCCTAAGAGGGGATCGTTACATTAGAAGAGCTTTTTATTTCTTTGATTCAGGAGGTCAAGTGAGACCAGTCAGTGCCAAGTTACTGAAAACTTTAAGGTGGTAATGCAAAAGGATTTATAAATCCATGCACAATGGACTTTTTTGTCTGTGTTTTCCTAGTCATATTCTTAAGTGTACCTGAAAATATCAGAACACAGAAACTGGCAGGAATGCAAAATCATCTTAAATGCTTATACAGAAGTAGCAGGGTTGCTTAGCCCCTGGCAAGTTTCTTGTAATTACTATAAATCCTAATTGTCTTAATGCATCTTAACTTGATACTTTTCTCTATTAAGTACAATTCTGCTGGGTTTACATCACATGAGTAGCTTTCAAATGAATTTATCAGACAAGCATGAAGGATTATTCCCAAAAATGTCATACACAAGAAATAAAATGTGAAAACTGAATACTGCTTAGTTTAACATGGCAGCTTTTCTAATATTCGTTTGATCTTTAGACTTTTCAATCAGATCATAAGATTAATCAACATAACATGTTAATCAGCAAATCCCAGATTGATTCGCCCTGCCTTAGAGGTATAACACGTCTTCAACAGAAGACAGTTTAGTTTATTGAATATTAATTTATGAAGTCAATATAAGTGCACTTTGTAAATTTGTTTTGTACTTTTGTTTTAAGATACTTAGTTGCCAGAAAAAAATCAGATGTCATAATTTTAAAATGAAGGTGATTTTACTAGAGGTTAGAATTTTATAGTATCTAGATTGCAAGCTGCTTAACAGCAGTTTGTTCTGTAAAGCTGTGTTATTTTGCATTCAGGGTCCTTCTTACAAAGCTTAATCCTGGCTTTAAAAGATTCAGAGTTGTGAAGTGATGCATTATAGATATGTAGATCAGGTGTTCTTTTAATTTTAAAAGTATTAAGTGTGATGGGAAAGTGTTTTTCAAGCTTGTATGTTTTTGTTTATATTTCATAAGTGTTAAATTTTATACAGCCTCAGCTGCATGATAATGGTTATTTTACAAACATTTTAATGTCTGGGATGATTAAGAGAATATAATGCAGGTTCAGTAACTGATGTCCAGGCCAACTGGCATACCATCATTCATTTTTTCTTTGTTTCATAATAAATCTTGAAGCCTGAAGGCATTAGACCCATGCAGATTTTTCTGCATTTTAGTGTCTTGACAGAATAACAACTTTCAAATTTGAAGTAGTGGCATATTGTATTCCATCTCTATAGACTTAGCTCAAAACAGCGGTAGCCACATGAAAATATATGTCAAGAACACTGTTTTCTCATATTAGAATTTAGGCAATTTGTTTTCAGTCAGAGAGCTGTTTCTAACCTATTTTTGGAGCCCCTCTGTGGCCTGACCATACGTTCTAACATAATTTATGGTGGCACTGTAACATATGGACTTTTCATCATTGTCCAGCTGAAATCCTCTGTTGGACATGGATGCAACCCCATACACAGGCTCCCAAGGCAGGTATTTTAGAGTACTATTTAGTTTTGTGTAAGCTGAATTCATCAGTGTGTCTAGCATGCTGTCAGGGTTGTTTAGTGCTCTTTCTTTTTAACAGTAGTAAGAATATTTCTTGTGTGCTTTATCTACAAATTGTCAATTAAATTTGGAATTTTTAGCAAATAAGGTAATTCCTGATTAGCATAAGCATCACGAGACCCCAAAACTTGAGTTTCTTATTGGGCTGGGCAATGCAGAAATAGAAAGCAAAAACAGTCCTAGATCCAGGGAGCTTTGCAGTTTTAAATACCCAAAACACTAGAATCAGGAAGCAAAAATGTTAACACCAAATACTGATACCTTGTGACTGAAACAATATTGTGTTTGTTATGGATGTGGGGTTTTTCTATTGCTTTTTGGATGGGAGAGCATAAATTAAATGGAGGAGGAAAGACAGTAAGAGACTGCTGTGGGAAAAACAAGGGACAGTAAAATAAAATTGTAGAAATTTGGAGACAGTCACTGAATATAAAAAATTGAAAGACAGAAGGGAAGGTCTTAAGTGCTTTTGATATTCTTGCATGTAGGAGCTGATACTAAGACTTGACAGGAGCTGGGAACTGTGAAGTGATATAAATATTAATAATAAAGTAATACTACTATTGTCTAATAGTTGGCTTCTAAAAATTGTTTAAAAATCTTCCTCCATATACCTGTGCTTCTTAAAATCTGTGTCAAATCAAACAGAAGAACAGATTAATTGATTAAATGAATAACTTGTATTTACAGAAGGGTAGTTCTCTTAAGTCCGTTCTTTTTTCTTTGTGTCTTCTTTGTTTTCCATATCTAATAAATCTTAATTGTGCTAATTAGAAGATGAAGAAAGGAGGGTTTTATCGAGTGTGTGTCTCAAAAAGATGAGTTTATTTTTATTTTAACTAAAGACAGACTCATTTACCAAGAGGATATTAAGCCAAAGATGTCAACACCTACGAACTACACTTCAGTAGAAACTTAGCTGGCTTCTGCTTGCTACAGGAAAACAGACCATTTTTTCTTTTAAATCATTTGTTCTGTTCTCTAGTGTCATATTCAGTGCATGTGTTGATCATTGGGCATTTCAGTGCCAGGTCAAAAAGAAATCACGTGCAGCAGTGTATAGAATTAGCAAATGTACAGGTATGACTGAAACCCATTTTTTTCTGCTGAGATTAGCCATTTGAGTTAGGATTGTGGGCAAGTTCTGTCTCTTGCTGTTGATGTGTCACCAAGCAGAATGGTAAGTAGGATCTGCAGGCAGGAATCAAAGCAAGCAAGGATGTAAACTTTAAACTCTTAGATTTCTGTTCTTGAAATTCTTCAGGGTTCATTTCCAATCACTATTGTAATGTGCCCCGACTGTTTGTACATTTATATACATAAATTTGTACTGAATTTATGCTTGGGTAAATAAATATGTTTTTATAAATATTTCAGTTTTGCACACTAATTCAAAAATTGGAAGGGGTCTGTGTAGCTGCAGAAGATCTGGCTTATGATCATGGAGGTGTGAAAATTTGCGATGGGAGGAAATTCCCAAGTTCTTTTCCAACTAAGCTTTGAACACACTTCATATCAAATATGAGAAATAAAAGTAGTCTGGATTAATACCCTTAAAGGAATTGCAAGCTTTCCTATAGCTAGTGCTCTGATAACTCTGCACCTTTTTACCTGCCTAGGTTTTCTCTTTTAAAAAAACGAAACAAAAAACCCCAAAAGCCTACAAACAGAAAAAACATCTCTAAAATACTGTAATTTGTCATCAGAGCACTGAACTGTAGTACTGTT
This sequence comes from Pseudopodoces humilis, assembly GCF_049639895.1. NCBI lineage: Eukaryota > Metazoa > Chordata > Aves > Passeriformes > Paridae > Pseudopodoces > Pseudopodoces humilis. The sequence continues at coordinate 19,388,225 of NC_142202.1, forward strand.
TATTAATTGAATCAGTGAGTGTATTTAATTTGTTGTGAAGTTGTCTTGTTAACACAGTGGAGTTGAGATACTGCAGTGATGGATTTGAAAACCTGTATGTAAAGTGTCAGTATTGTCAGGATCAGACCAGTACTGGTGGTTGTAGTAATGTGTTTATCACCTGTTGTACTAGAATGATGTTTTTCTCTCTCATGCAACTGCAGTTAGCTGGCTTTTCACACAGCAGGTCTTTTATTGTGTAAAGAATTAGTACAAGAAAACCTTATGAATTCATAATTTTGTTCATAGAAACCTACCGTGTAACAAAAGTTGCAGTGGAACCAAAAGTCTTTTTAGTCTGTTCTTGGTGGTACAAGATACATATGTAAACACTGTCAAGCTTGTAGCAATTGCCTCATTTTTTTTCAACTGTTCCCTGCTTGATCATCATACTGTAAAAAAAATAAAATTTACACAGGGCTTTGAAATGTGATAACCATCATACCAATCTGAGAATCTTCAAACAGATGCTTCTTGCTTTCTTTGTTTACTTTGTTCCAGTAGTGTTTATCTTTAGAAAGCTAATAATTCTAACCAAAGAATATATAGAAAGCGTTATCATACTTCGTTTGGTCCAGTTTGTACAGATGTATTGCAGCTCACCTTAGTTTTTCTTTAATATGGTAAAGCAATATCTCTACAATGGGAACTGTCTTGAAAATCTGAGCTAGTCTTATTATAAAGCTCAGACTACTTACTCAGATATCATTGCTGGTATTTTTAATTTCATAACTGCTCTGCAGTTTCTACTGTTAGCATTTGCAGACAGTTTATTCTAGAGAAAAAAACATTCCATGATTTAAATCTGTGATAGGAGCAGATTATTTGGATGTAATCCAGAAGATAAATTCTGAAAGACTCTGGAATCTCTTAAAATGGTCATTCATCATTTTGAGGAAGATTTTTAGAAAGCCTGTGTAATTACAGGGTAGTTGTATAATTGCACACCTTAATTATTATATTTCTTACTTAACAAGTTATATATATTTGCACTAATTATGCTACCAAAATGTTTAATTACTAAATTACAGTTGCACGTGGAGGAGACTCTAATCTGCCAGCTGAAGACAAGTTTGTAGCTTATATTCTGCAGGCAAAGTTTTGTTCAAAATAAATATATCTTACCAAAACAAAAAAAAAAGATTGTATACTATTGTCATGTTCTCAGGTTGAACAGAAATAACAAATGGTTGTCTGAGAGAAGTATTCATAATGCTGGAGCTGAAGACAGAATAGGGATTACCAGCAGATGGAATAACAGAATTTAGTATGTTGAATTGGTGTTTAATTATTATAGCAAAGAACAAGGAAAACCTGTTTTACAACAAGGCGTTGTCTATAATGACCATCGATACTCACATCACAGTCCTTCATTCTCACCTCTAGTATTTCAGTATCCCATCTGGACTGTCATTACTTTATTTTATTTTTTTAAATATATATGGCACTCGCTTATTTAATCACTGTGGAGAATGCTCCCAGCCTTTGTCATATCAGTCAATAGTCAGTGTCAGCTTTGACTTAGCTTTCTTTCTAAATCGTGTTATTTGGCTGTCTTGCTAAAGAAACAACCTTTCTTTTTCTGTCTTTCTACGCAATTTTAATCTTTTGCTCAGGCTCCCATTTTTCTGTATTTTCTGTTACAGTTTGTTGTCTAGCCTTGACAAAATCTTTTTGCCTGTTTATATCTATTTAGAATGTGGTGACAAAGATGGCTTTCTTAGCTGAATGTTTTTTCATTATTATTCTTCTACTGCCTTCCCTTTCCCAATTTTTTTCCAAATTTAAGATGCTTTTCTTTTTCATAAGATCCTTTCAGGTTTGTTTATTATAGTCAACACTCCAGTACAGAAAGGTTTCTGAGCTTAAAATGTAATTTAAAATTCATACCTTGCTTGTAGGGCTTTTGTATGGGGTTTGTTTCTTTTGTTGTTCTCTTATCAATTGTATTGTGTACCTCGATGTACAAGGTATTAAGATTATAATTTCATTTTCCTACATTTTTTTTCATCAGTTACCCCTAATAATGAAAGTAGTCAAACTGAAAACTTAATGCAAAAGCAAAAACAGTTCCTCCAATATAATGATCAGTCATACATCTTTGTGTCACTTTAGCTTAATTTTCAAAATAAAACAGTCAGTTTTTGAGTATTTTTCTGTAAAACTGAAAGACCTCCATCGTACAGTCTCCCTATGCATTTTGCCATATGGTCCATGATCTTATCCGAGGAAAGTTGTTTTTCATGTGTCAAAATCTACCTTCTTGCAATCCTGAATTTATTACATTAATAGAGAATAAAGTTTACATGGTTTCTTACTGTGTTTGAAGGCCTCTGTGTCATTCTTTCCCTCTGTTTTCTTCACGCTGAGCCACCAATATAGTGTGTGAGGAAGTTGTGATACGAGGAACCAAAGTCCTTTCACCACTGTTCAGTCAGTGTGTTCCCAGAGCACAGAATGGGTCAGGTTGGAAGGGACCACAGTGGGTCATCTGGTCCAACCTCCCTGTTCAGGGAGTGTCATCGTAGAGGGATGTCCTCTTCATGAATTTATCAGTTGTTTCATCGCACACAACTTCCACTGCTTTTTATAAGAAACGAAAGGCTGGAGGAAGCCCTCATGGGGGTAGTTTTACAAATGTCAGTCCATAGCCTTGAACAGGGTTTTGATAAACCAGTGTTCTCTCAGGAGGGGAGATGGGAGTTTAACAAAGTAATTCAGTCACCAAAACGCAGCAGCCTCTTTGAAAAGGACGGCTTTAGAGCTGTGAAAGCTTGATCTGTCTGCACTTGCCACAGTTAGATTGCCTGTGTGCTAGTTGCTGTAACTTATTGGGGGTTTTTTGAAGCTTTGCATTCTTAGCTTTTTGTTGTTCAGTATCTTAATCAGGCTCTTTGTGGAGCGCTGCTAGGAATATGTCTATTGGAAAAAGATTCTCCATCTGTAATTATTTTTGAAGATGATCAGCTGTGATCTTAATCCATTATATATACTATGTGGTGTATTGATTTTTGACTAATGATAACTTTTAATAGACCTGTCATGGAGTATCAAGTCAGATTCTTTAGAGAATTCTTTAGGCTTAGCTGTACTTCATAACCTCTCTATGATGCAGCAAGTGTAGTCACCTTAAAACAGTTGTGTTATCTCAGTTGATGAGACTTAAGACATTCTTCCAAGCATGTCAGGAGGATCACTGTCATAGTTCTGTTTGTTACCTAAGAGATGGTGTCTCGCACCAAAACCAAACAATAAGCCTCACTTTATTTTTTCCACAGACACCATTTAGTATCAGTAATGCTGTGTCTGATGATGAGTTTGCTTAATTTGTTTAATTAACACCTAAGAGAATTTGGAGTCAGATAAAGAAGAGGTTTGGTTTTTTTCCAGAGAGATGTGTATCTGTTACGTGAGAATAGGAGACTTCTGAGTAGGGGAAGTGAACAAATGATCAGTTTTATTTATCTCTCAGCTTCACTGAATGGATGTAGACAAGTGTCCTCATAGCGAGATCCTTGGTCACAGTTTCCATGGATGAATTCTTGGTTCTTCCTGTACAATCATTGCTGAGACCTGCTTAGTCTTAATTTCTCTGAAAAAGTATTCTTCCTTCAGTTCCTAAAGTAGGGTCTATTTTCACTCTGCTACATAATTGTATGTTTATGGAAGATGTTCTCTGACACAATTCTTAAATATCTCAGTTTGTAAATACTGTAAAGGAAGATGTTGTTACAGCTTTGAGTGGTTAGGCAGTTACCCGATTATTATCAAGAAAACTCTAAGGGACTTGAAAAAAAATACCCTTTTGTACTTAAGTATTTCCTCTTATGATTGCTGACATTTTTGTTTGTTTTTATGATTGCATGTTCCAGTTTTCAACTGAAATAATTTTTGTCTAAAAATAATCTTGTTCATAAGAAATATGACATACTTTACAGCTGAAGAGATGCTTTCAGAAAAAAAGAACCTTTCTTTTAAGACAAAAAATACAAAAAGATATATACACACTTTGTGCACAAACATTTAATTTATTTTTATTTTTTTTACAGTTAACTGAAGTAACATCCTGGTATATGAAACAATGCAAGTCTCAATATATGAGATTTTTGTTAAATTCACAAGTTTTTATCAAGGCCATATTTTGTGGAGGATGCAAATCTGAAATAGAATGTTAGAAAAACATTGGGAAACTCTTCAGATACATTGTGCTTTAATTTATAATGTATAATCTATACATACTGTATAAACTATATAAAGAATCAAGCAATCATGTCTTTCTGTGTTATCTATTGCCATCATTCCCCATGCATTGAGGCTCTCACTATAGCTATTACTATAAAACGTTCCCTAAGTACATAAAGGCTCTAATCGTTAAGATTTTTATTACCAGCCACACATACAGAGCTGCAAATTGCCTTGTTTCAGATTTATTATGTATTACTCTAGAAATTCTATAAAGATCAAAAGAACTGATTACAATGTTGACCTTTGCATTAACTCATCTGAATTTAAATTCAAGTGTTTGATTTGGGAAAATAAGTCCATTTATCATAGGTCTGCTACTGAGGGGATTGTGCAGCCCTGATTGGGAGTGCTGAGACCAAATTTATTTATTGAGCATGGGCTTGAAAATTGTTTGTAGGACAAGAGGAACGAAAGTTTGACCTGCCATTGTGTCACACCCAGGGAACAATGTGGCAGCTACCCTTTTCAAATATCTAGCAGTTTGTTTTTGCTGAAGAGCAAACAGATATTTATCATTTAAATACATTTAACTACTTAAAAAAAGGAAGCCAGTAAGCCTTTTCTCCTCATGAAATAATTAACTATTAAATACAAATATTGAAGTCTAGCAATGTGGAAGGAGATGTGGCATTCTAGATCTTGGCATTTCCTTTTTCAAGTTTTGAAAAATTTTAACACTTTTGCAGTTTGCTGTTTTGGACATATAAATATTTATGAGCGTACATTTTAGAATTAACTCCTTAGCTAGTAGAAGGATGATAGCTTTATCAATTAATTAATTGTAGCTTATTTAATGTGCATCTCTATATCAGCTGAAAGGCCAGTCCCTTCAGAAAAGTAAATAAGTGAAAGAAATTTGAACTAACAAAGCTGGAATCATGTATCCATACTACTCTCTGTAGTGTGTAGTAGTGTTCGCTTTCTTAGGTGAACTGCTAAATGTGAAGATTTTGTCCAAAAACTGCAACTTACACATTACAATGTTGGAGGTGGCATTTTTGTGGGCTTAGTCTGAGGTATTACTGTGTGAGAAACATAATTTACAACTTAAAGATTTCGCCCCTCTGTTTTGGAACAAACTTGTTAAATTTAATGCAAAATTAAAGCAATTAAATTCTGATAAAATGTAAGTCCTTACTTGTTGATCTGGTAGCAACAACACATGTACAGACAGGGTGCCATGATGGAAGAAGTTGTTTGTAAAACAAGACATTTTTTTGTTTGCATGCTTGCATTTTTACTCTAAAGCTGGTAAATGCACTGATGCCACAGTGATAATGCTGGTATGTTTATAACTCTTTTACTTGGTTTTTTTTTTCAGTTTAATCTTAAGGAAAATATACATTATAATCAATTATTTCATCAGAAAATGCTTTGGTTGAAATTTCAGTATGACTGTGTTGATGTCCCACCTCACTCAAACTATTCAGTTAAAAGAGACAAGTGGAGATGAAATACCATTTCTGGTATGAAAAGAAGCTTGTCTTGATGTGTGAGTTGCAACACTTCATACTAAAGTCACTCCAGACAGCCAGCAGGAGGGGTAGGTTTGAAAAAATAAAGGTAGTATTATTTCCACTCCTAAAATGATACATCCAGATCTGCTTAAGATGCCTAACAAAGTCTCTTTTAGGAAACTGCTGTTCAATTGAGGCATTTTTATTTATGGATCTGAGTCATATGGCTGAGAAATTAAATATTCTTAGTGGAATTGCGTTTTTTGTCTATTAGGAGCAATCAGGCTATTAAGATACGTATATATTGTTTTATATATATGTATATATCATTATATCATTAACTAAAAGTGACACTGCTGCTTAGGGTTCCTAGGGCTTTCCATTTTCAAGTACTTTAACTCTGTTATTCTGTTGCTGCATGGCATCTTTAGAACTTTTAAAACTTCATGTTTTGAACTTCAGATTTTCACTTCTAAGAGCCAAATATGAGTGATGATCCAATAATAGATGAGAACTGCTTTAATGCATGCAAAGGATTGTAAGCACATCCTGTCCTAACCAGCCTCAAGTTTTAGAGGTTCTGAAGTCAGCAAACTTTAAAAACAATTGTGAAGGATGTTGTCTCATCTCCTGTGTTTATTCTCTTTTAGACACCTAGTGAAAACCTAAGTGCTCTATTAAAATAAATGGCTGCGTCCTTGTGGAAATTAGTGGGGGTTTTGTTTGGGATTTTCTAGGTCTTTTTAGTCTACTGCACTATGTGTTATCTGCACCATTGTCTGTAGGTTTATGTTCTTGCTATGTGAGGAAATGTACTCCAAAGTTGAAAGGAAAGAGCTCCATTGTATTAGGGGTAAGATTTCATTCTGCTCAAAAGTTGATAGACATTTATTTAATGAGAGTTCCTGAGGTACTGCGCAAACTTGAACTTTTAAGAGCTTCTTTTCCAAAATTGTTAAACTGGGAGGCAGTAGGAAATTTCTTTACTTAGGTCCCATATTTGTAACTTTTTACTTTATTTTATCAGTAGAAATTTTGTAACTCTGCCATAGATCTCTTACAGCATTTTACATGGTTTAAAAAAAAAATAAATAGCTTTTAATAGAGACCAAAGCCTTTTGAGAGGATGCAAAAAAGGCTCTGTAGTTCTGTACTGATCAGAATCCTAAAGCACTTCTGGGAGAAAATATTCTTCATACAGAGAAAAGTATTCTTTTGGCATGAAGGCATTCATTGGTTGACTCTGTCAGATGAAGGAGAACACTAAAATGTTTGGGTTTTGAAAGTGGCTCCTCATTTAAACTGGAGTAATTTCCAAGTATAGTTTGAACTATACCTATATACCACATATACCTGCAGAGTCAAAATAGAATTCCTTGGTCCTTCTCACCCTTGCTACCAACCCTTGGTCTTTTAAATTTTAAAATGGTAAGCCTGTTGGCATGATAAAGAAAACATACTCCAGTTGTCTGAGGTTGTTCTGGGAGGATGTCATGTGTCAGTCTTCATGTAATCAAGGGTTTTTTTCCCCTGCTCTTCTCTGTTTCTGTGTTTACCATTTGACTTCACTTAACCTTGAAGACAGAATAATTCTGAAATATTTCTAAATTGCAGAAATAGCACAAATATTCAGGTTTAACAAACCACAATGTTACAGAATTATTTAATCAATACAGGGCACTGCATTGTGTTGTTTATTTTTCATACCTTTTAGTAGATATGATTTTTGCATAGTAAACTGTGATCTTACCTAAAGATGAATGAAGCTTGTTCAAAGAATTCCAGGAGTATGGAAGAATCCCACAATAAAAAGGAGGAATTTTTCATCACAGTAAAGTGGTGCTATAATTGTGGATCATACAAAATTATAGGAAATAGCTGAGATTTTAAGGTAAGATACAAATGGAAAATGTATGTTTGCTAATTTAGTCACAAAGTATCTCTTTACTGAATAGTTTCATATGAAAGCTTCTGTAACTGATAGACTTTCACTTTGAATCAATGAAAACAGTAGTACAATCCCCATATCTTATGATAGAAGTAAGTAGGTATTTGGTTAGAGCAGAAGCTTCCAGAAGTGATCCCTCAGATCTGCAAGTGAAAGTAGGAAATAACTCTGAATTCCTGTAGTAGACTGAAGATAAATACAATTCTGGAAAAGGTTTCATGGGAATAGTAATTAACCCTGTACCAGAGATAAAGTACGTGTGTCAAGTTAGATGACTATGAAATTCTCAGGGTTCAGGACACTTCATCGTGTCTGAACCTCATTTAGTTGATGTTATAGATGATAAGCCAGGCAAAGGATGTATGTCTGCATCCCCAGATTTCAGAATTGGAAAGATTTTTAAATTTTTTTTCCTAAAGTTTATCACGTGTGAATGTTGCATTTCCAGGAGGGTGCCTTGAACCATGTGACTAATGCCATATTTTACCCCACCCCACAGAACAGGAACTCCTTCAGTATGCACCATCTTTTGATGGGCAGATAACCTCTAATTTAGTAATAAGATGTTTCATTCCTTATGAATATGAATGACTTTGATAACTTTCCAGAATTTTCTGTAAGTTTTCTTTTTTTCATTCAATATTTTCCTTAGTACGTGGCTATATGCTGGAAGACCTTGAAAATGTTCCCAAATATTTCATGGCACTTACGGCACCTTTTCAGTGAGCATCTCTTTCTTGCCAACAGCATTCTGGTTAATATATCACTGTATTTTTATTATTTTTTAAATAGTTTATAAAATGTCAAAGTTTATTTTGTTTTGTGCTGCTTAAATATTTGTGGGTCATAATACCCAATTCAAATGACTGTTTCCCTAATTTTTTCTTTTTGGCAGCCTACACAATTTAATGCTATCAAGCATATGATATGTACAACAGAGTTTTCTGACAATATATGCAATTTATTGAATGCTGCCATCAAATGTAATTTCATAAGAGATTCAGCCAAAGTTGTGGATGTTCCTTGGGTTTTTTTCCCATTAATTGAGCTATTTATAAATTCTTTATACGGAGTTCTACCTCTTCATAAATGTTACCATTTCCAGTTAACTTTGTGGAATGCATTATTTATGGTGTTGGTGTCCAGTTAGTAAGTGAATAGATGAGCAGCAATTTTGATTTGTTGGGGTTTTTTTGAGAAATCTGGGGATCATATCAACAGTTTGGAGCATGTCATGTTTCCTATTGTTGAGCCTGACTGCAAACTAAAACAGCATTAATAATGTGCCAAGTTACCTCAACTTAGCCTCTATTCTGCTGTTCAAACTTTTGGGTGTTTGGTAGGAAATGGAATAGTCTATCAACATAGTGTTGCTTCAGTAGCTAAATTAAAGGTGCTGATGCTGAATGCTGCATTTAGTGAGCAGACATCATAGGTATGCTTTGGCAGCAAATGAAAACTTAGTAACTCACTTCAAAAATTTTGTACCGCAACCAACTTGAATGGCAAGCAGCGGGTTCAGCAAGGCTTTGTGTTCGTGGTATTTACTCAGCCATCTTGGGAACGGTAGAGAACATGAATCTGGTTATATTGACTTGATGCCTTTGACCCTTGAACAAAGCAGAGATTCAAAGAATTCCTCAAGCACCATTTATAAAGAGATTGTTATTGTTATCTTTTGACAGTCTATTAGTGTTTATCATGCAGAAAAATTCTGTAAAGGTGTACTTTTCCAAATACTGACATTATTTGTAGTAATATTTGCACAAGAATTTCATTCTGGCTAATTTTCCTATTCCTTCCCTCCTGCACTAAAATAAAATACATATTCCAGCCTCCCATAGGACAATGCTTATTTTTTTTGTACTGGTAGTAAAAATACTTCCCTTAACTAAAAGTGAAGTTTGCATCACAGAGATCATCAGATTATACCGTGAATAGTCTATGAAAACCTCTGAACACATAAATTTTAAGCAGCAGGGCTGTGTCGCTCTGAAAACTCAGCTTCTGAGCTTGCTAACATAGTTTTCTAAGGACTTTCCCAGGACAGTAAATGTAAACATAGATATGTGTACATTCTTTCTGTTACACATCTTCTGATGGGCATTTCTCATGGCCAGTGCAGTGAGAAAGTGTTATCCTGACCATCCAATCCCTGGCCATGGTAAGAAGCCTATAAATCCTGGGAGGAAAAATAAACTCTGCTCTTTCCTTCACCACACCTCAACCTGTGTTCGCGTGATCAATTGATCTTCAGCGGTAACAGGGCTGTCACTCATAAATAGCTGGTGAACACAATTTACTTCCATTTCCCTGTCTTGGGATGTTGTTTTGGTGAGTCATGTCATACTGTTATACAAGCTGTAAGTTTTATGGACAATTTGTCTTTATTAGGGACTAAGTTAGTTCTAGGTGTTTCTGTAATAACATGACCATAAAAATGTAAAATTTTGGGGTTTGGTTCAAGATCTTCTCTGTGTCAAAGACCCTCTCTTTGGCTGCTCTGATTTTTTTTGTCCTTTAATAGTAGAGAAAATAGTCTTCCACCTCCTCAAGAGAAACTTAGGTTTTCCTCGAAGTTTCGCTAGGAGTTGCTGATAACCAAAGGCCAGAATTCTATCATGTATGATGTCTGCCCTGAGGTGGGTAGAAAGTCAGTCTTCTCCCAGACCTGGCAAAATGTGCTCTACTCTTTTGTGTCTGAAAATCAGTGCTATTCTCTGTGCCCTGCAAACATGAAACACTTGCAACAAAGAGAAAAATGTTCTTTACTTGATCCTCTATATGATCAGGATCCAACGAACCAGGTACTCCTTTTGTTCTTGTTTCTACAGTAATGTTTTGTAAGTAGAAGATATGGTTTTGGTAGGAAAACATTTCCTGTACATGGTTTTATCAGCAGTTTCAGAAGCCTGAGGCAACTGATGCATTGTAGAGTCACCAAAACCTATTTTCATGGATCTGGCCAGAAAAGTAAAATTGATGCTGCCAGAGTCATCAGGGAGAGAGAATTGTCTTTCCTCCGTGTAATTTCCAGGAACAGAAGAGCCTGTAAATGAGAACAGTGCCCTGATTTCTGTCCTGCAGCAGAGGTAGCCACTTTCCTCACTCACACAGACACGCATCTCGGGAGTGCTTAAACTCTGTTTTCTGTACATTGTTTTAAATTTTCCAAGAGAGCAAAAGTTTTTCTCATACTGAGCACAAATTTCTGACAGAAACACTGTAAAACTCCATTTACTTGATGGCACAAAACCAGCAGTGCTACTTCATCTTGCTGGAGGAGAGGAGAGCAAATAGAAGCAGCATTCTGCTCCTGGAACACAGGCTTCCCTTCCTTTTTGAATGAATGTTTTGGGATAATTATCACTGTAAAGCATTACAGGTTTAAGTTACTGTAAGGAACTCTAGGCTCATCTTAAGATCATACTGTGATGTTTTCCATCTTACAGGGCTTCACACCATACAAAGAGAACTTCAGAGTACTCATACTGATAAGGAGGGATTTGAGAGTAAGATAATACAACTTAGTCTTCAAATCGAAGTTGATGATGACTTTGCACAATCCATTCATGAGCTTAGCAATCAGTAGGATACATCCTTGGAGTCCGCATTTTGTTAGTAATTAAGAAATGCAGTGCAACCTTACTCAGTGTCAATATCCCAGTGTGGCACTGCTATTAAACCTTTAAAGCTTTAGAGTTTATTTTAAAATGTATGAGTAGCATTCCCACTTTTGAGGGTTTTTTTTCCTATTAGAACCTCCTTGTTTCCATTTTTCTATAGTAGAAGTTATGAATTATTTATATTTGAAGACAAGGTGATGGAAAAGCTAGAGAACGTCTTGATAAGAAGAATTATATTTATTGTAATATGTTTTAAAATACATTTTATTTCTATGTCATATTGCTTGGGAAGAAAATTTGAAAATATATCTTAAGCCGGAATTTAGCTTGACCTTAAAAATACCCAATGAAAAGTTGATTTCTGAGCTTCTTTCTGTTCATCTCTACTTGTGTTTACAATCTGAAACAATGGTTATAGTTGTATATTAGAAGTTTAGATGGCAGAAAAGTAGCAAATACAGAAGGATTCCTAAAATCTATTAGTCGTGTAAGCTTGTAGTGTGAAACATTTATGTACAGATCAGTTCAAAATAATGAGAAATGTCATCCACATACACACTGTCAATAGTGAAACTGTCCAAGTTTGTGAATGAGGCTCCCCTACAGCCTTTTTTCTGTTGTTTTACCACTGTTGTGAGCCCTTCTGGTGAGAATTTCACCTGAAATGAAGAAAAATTGTTTTGTGAGCACTAATTATTTAAATGTCATCTAACCTAAAGGATAAAAGGTCATGCTTTTATTTTAGCAGTTCAAATGTGTAAATTTCATAACATCTGTTATTGATCAAACTGTATGGATTTTGAAAAGGCTTTTATTCCAAATCTTAGCAAAGTGCAACCTTTTAATTCACAATCTTCTGATAACTGTTTTCTTCACATGGGAAATTTTTAGGTACACTGCTATCAAGCATTCTTGTGTGCTCGGTCTTCATATAATCGCCTTCTCCTGATAATAGTTCAAGTTCTGCCTGGTTTTTGTTGTCCAGGCTGTAATACAGCTCACTGGGTTCCCCTTGGAAAAAAAAACAAGGTATTGAGTTTTTCATGCAGATGGTACTCTAACAGTTCAAGACTTTAAACCCAGGCAGGACTGCAAGTGTTATGATAGGAAACCATTTGGTGGCTGAGAGGAAGAGGAGAATTATCCTAGCAGATCTGTCATGGGTTACTAATTCTCACCAGTTTCCCAGTCACTCTAAGTACAGTGGTATGGAAAAGGTGGAATCTCACTGTTCTTCTGTTTGCTACATGCTACAAGTCCTTTTTCAGGACGACTCTGGGCTTCAGTGCAAAACTGTCAGTGGGGCATTCTGTTTAATTGCAGTGATTGACCATTTAATTTTCATTTCATTTATAGACTAAAATCCTGCGTCTTTTTTTGTAAATAAAAAGGCATTACTTGCAGGCTGCATTCTCGTCAGTATTTTTCATGTTTTCTGATGATAGAATCTAACATTAATATGTCTATGTCTAAATATATTCATGAGTGTATGGATTAATGGAATTCATGTCAGCATGTTTAAAGTGAGTTTTAATGTGTAAGTAAAATGGAAAGATTTTAAAGCAAATTATTTGGCTCAAAGCTCCATTTATATGGTGTATGTTTCAAGCTAATAATCAGGGCTTACTGTGGGTCAGCATGTCATATCCCAGTGGTGTCTGTTGAGATGGAGGGTTATCTTCTATGTCAGCTAGATAACCCTGTGAACAATTTGGAACAGTGGAGATAATGGGAATGAATTCTGAAATGAGGTGGAACTCTGGGATGGGGCAGAATTCAGAACAGGAGCTGGAAATATCAGGAAATGCAGGGCTGCGTGTGAGCACCGTGTGGCTGCTCATGAAGGCAATCACCTTTTGGCATCAGTAGTCACTTGTATTTGACAATAATCCTTCTTGATAAGCTGCAATTAAAAAGTGGGAGAATGGCAAATCAGGTACATACCCGTAGAAAAAAGAAAGGTGAAGTTAAAAAAAACACTTCCTTGCTACTGACACTATTTTTATTTATCTAATTTTTTTTTTTTAATTTTGATATAGACATTGCGTAATAATCTAATAAGTGTTTTTGCCGTGTTTTGGACAGCTTTTCTCCAGGCTGTGTAGTCTACAATTATTGTGGTTTAAAGAAAAAAAAAAATTAGTTTTTGGGGGTTTTTTTTGTTTTGTTTTTTTCTTTAGAAAATATACTTTTTATGTACTTGGAAGAAATTGTAGGTGTTCTTTGTGGCAATAGACACATTTTCATCCTTCAGGTTTTTTAATTTCTTTTTATTTCACCGTATTTTACTGATTCTAATTTTATATATAAGGAAAAGACCAAATCTGTTTCACATTCCTGAAAAGGCTATGTGGTCTCTGGGTTCACACATCTCAGATACTGCAGCAAGCTTTCTGTTTGTGCATCTGAATCAAACTGCAGATACTGCAATTGAGCTAATTCACTCTTCATACAAAACATGTAACTTACGTGAACAGATTATACACTACTTGAGTTTCGGGTTTGTGTCCACCTTAAGAGCTAGCACAGTACATCCTGCTAAGTTCCATTGTCATTTTGGAAACTGGACTACTGCATGTATCTGTAGCATGCATTTGGAGAAATCTCAGGAGCACTGGTATTAAAGGCATTTTCCCTTCTCACTGTTGTATAACTCATCTTGTGTTTGCTGTTCATTTTTAGCGACAACCTGAGTGAATAATGTAGCACTGACAAGCATATTCCTTCTGTTCCATTTCTTTCCACACTGGATAACCTCAGCTGTAACTCAGAGCAAAAGCTTGGTGACTCCTGTAGCCTTTGGTCAGCCAGTAGAGGCCACTCACAGCTTGCAACTGAGGCTGGGCGGCGACTTGGAACTGGGGCTTTTGTTGTGTGCTTGGGTTTGAATCCACACCGAGCCAGCTCAGGCTGCCATGAGCTGCCATTGTACAACTGGTACCTGCAAAGGGCTCTGTTAGGAGCAATTCTGCTCAGATACATAAATGCATTTAATATTGATGTTTTTCTGTGTCCTCTAATAAGTCCCATGGCAGCAGGGAAAAAAAATCACCTTCTGTGCTTCAAGCAGTCTCAAAGCAAATGCTTTGGTGACGTCCTTTGTTGCTGGTACGTAATAACATCTTTGCTGTCATTATATTTAACAAAGTAAGGAAATACTTTTACAGATCACTTTTGGGGGAACGGAAAGGAGGGTCTTGTTTAAATGTTTTTTCCTGTTTTTCCCAAATGGAATCTGCATCTCCCAGATCAAGGCTAGTAGCTAATAATCTCCCAGATCAAGGCTAGATGCTCTGCTACTTCTGCCTCCCTGTATTACTGTATGGGTAACTTACTTATTGATAATAATTTTACAAGATAAAACATTATTTCAGCTTTTTAGATTATTCTTAACTAATAAGGGCATAGTCCCAGCACTACTGAAATCAAAATCCCATTGATTTAGTGAAGATTTCACCTAAGAATAAATTTCATAGCTAAGGAGACAGATAGAATATCATTATAGAGATTTTATATATATATACATATATATATATATATTTATGCAGCATATTATTGGGGCACTTAATTAGTAGCTCCATTTCCCAAATGAGGTAAATCTGGCTTAATTAAAATTAAATTTGTTAAACACTAGCTATTTACAGTGTACTGAAATAACAAACTTTTGCCCATTGTTTTGTTTCACAGCTGCCTTGAATATTTCCCCTTTCCTAATATAAAATATTGAAATAGTGGTGCTGTTTGGTGTGTTTTTGCAGTCAGTAGAATCTTACATTTGCCTTTTTTTAAGGAGCTTGTATTTAAATTTATATATAATTAATAATAAATATAATAACATAAAGAATATAATAAATGTATATTTAATTTAAATACAAGAACTAATATTTTCTGGTTTATATTTTCTTCTTGAGACTTTTAAGTCAGTCCATTTTTTGCAGTGTTGTGAGCTGTTATTGGAGGCATAGTGCCACACAGTACTATTTTGTATTAACATGAACCTCAGAAGAATCTCTCCTACTGACTTTCTTGAAGATGGGAGACTTAAAATTCTCAGTTTACCTGATGCTTCCCCACAGACCAGGTTTTTTGTTATGTTATATATTAGTATTATTTCCTCTAATAGCTCCTCCAGCATTACTGTATTACACACTTAAAGACAGCAGGAATGCACTAATATATATATGAATATTATATATATATTATTACAGTGCATCATTAAACTTACTCTGCCTATTCTATAGTATGTAAAAACTGGTCCCTTTGACAAAGATTTAAGACAAAACATGGTGTGGGATATTTTCTGCTACTGTTACAATTAAAAACAAACAGAAAATGTTATACCCAGGCCAGTCTACTTTCAAAAAAGTACTTTTTTGTTTTAAATTTATATTTGTTTAACTTCAAACTCAGGCTTTGTCTTAAAAATAGCAGAGAAAAATTGTGAAATAACAAAAGTTTACAAAGAAATTCCATTCTTTGCTTTTATACGTGGGATTTAAATTTTCCATTTTTCTCTGAAGTAGCTAGGTTCTTCTTTTCTTCTTTTGGTCTCTGATATTCTCATGGTATTCCTTTTCCATCTGTTAATCATTCAGTTGAAAGCTGTATATCAAGAGATAGAGGCAGTTTGATCAGTTGTGTGAAAAGAAATGTAGAGAAAACTCTTAACTGTGTGAAATCACTGGAGAAATTGGGGAGCTGGGACATATTCTGTCACGCCAAGAAATTTACTGATTCCTATTTTCTCTGTTTTTAAAAATACCTTAAGAGAAAATGGTAAAACATGTACAGGGAGATGCCTGTTTGCTTTAGGATTAATATCCATGTCTTTTGGCTTATTTTTCTTACAGTTTTTACCTTTCCCTATCATTTGCATGTATTTTGCAAGCAGAATTATCAGATCCATTGATTTTTGCAACACTGTGTTAGTAAGAGTTTAATTTTAAATAAATGTGACTAGAGTAGCAAGAAACTGGTATAGAACTATTCTGCTAGTGAGCCATGGCTTCATAGAGACTTTGCTGAGTTTGAGCATCACTTAAAGGTGATCTGTACATTAAAGAGATGCTTCTCTGGAATGGTCACTTTGGACCCTTCAGTGAGAGTGTGCTTTCAGAGGGAATAACAATGTAATGATAATGTCAAACAAGGATTATGTTCCAGTAATGTATACTGTGAGAGCTATTCTTGTTTGCATAGTTTTCTGTATTGCTCCAGGTCAAATGTGCTTCTGTATTTTTCAAAGATGCATTTTAAATCCAGAACTTTGTTTAGTGCATGTACTTTCCGAAGTTGCTAGTGGAGAAGTTATAAATAGAGTAATACTAAATAGGTGCTGAAAATAATAAGGTATTACTTTTAATCAGTTCAATAAAATATGGAGAATAGATTTTTCTCTATTTCTTCCCTTGACATAGTTTAATTTCCTATAAATTGACAGTTGCAGATCTATGAATTATGAATTTAACATTGTCATGCTGCAATTTCCTGCAAAATCCTCTTCTCCATGATTTGATTTCAGTTGCATTTCATTTTGGAAAACAACTTCTTTGCAGACAATCCTGCCTGAGAAAATGGGATTTGCTATGGAACTTTTTAAGTTGTAGTTGATCATAGCAGTTAATTTATAGAGCAGAAAAAAGGAACCTGTACTTTCATTTAGGGAAGCAGTTAGCTTATTTGTGTAATTAGTGTCCAGCAAAATTTTACTGAAATTTTGCTGGTTTTTCCTGCTATGAATGTGGCATATTGTGATGGTTAAGCTAAGCTTTCAAGTCAAATGCTTTCGTAATTATTTATGTGGCTTTTTAAAGCACATCATAGACTCATTTAGATTAGAAAGGACCTGTAAGAAAGATCAAGTCCAGCCATAAACCCAGCACTGCCAAATCCACCAAATCATAGCAAGGAAATAACATCCTGTAAAAAATGAGCTCAGTAGTATCTTTTCATTGCACATGCTATGGAGTGCTTGGCGTAAAATCTAATTCAAAAAGCAAAAATATCACTTTCAGTGTTTAAAAACTACTTAATCTGTAAGAAACTTTCTTTTTCAGTAATGGAAAATATATCTGAGGAACAATTATGAATAGGATATAGTCTGTTTTTTCAAAAATATTATGCCTTAAGATAAAACATAAATTATGAACAGGGAATGTATTTGCTCACATGACTATGTGATAACATGGGAAGAAAGGGACAAGAAGTATGGATGAGTATGCATATTGTGGTTGTTTATATTATTTTAAATAGTAAGAAAATATTGAGTCTTGAACACGTCCATACTTGGGAGCTTTGTATCATAGGTGTCTTAAAATAATTGATGGTTTTTCATGGGGTATTAACTGAATGTAACTGAACATTAAAATATACTTCAAATGAGAAATAAGAATTGTTATGCAAGTGTAGCATATTTTTGTCTTGCATTAATGTGTTGTGTGTTTTTCTTGGCACATGGTAGTAGATTTTCTTTAAACTACAGCACATGTAAATTAAAATAGCACTATCATACTTAATTAGAAGATGCATAAATTGATCCACTAAATAGATCCTTTTTTTATTTCTCCAGTCTTGGACACTCCTTAGCCTGTTCATATGAAATAAGTGGTGGTGTTCAAGCACCCTGTGACTGAGCTGTGGACACTTTGCTCCCTGTCCCTCGGTGGTGTGAGCCACTCAAAAGTGGTGATGATCTCACAATATCCAGCACTGGTGCAGCCTCCCCTCCAGTGTGTGTGCAGTTCTGGGCTGCACAGATGAAGAAAGATATGAAGGTCCTTGAAAGTGTCCAGAGGAGAGAGCAAGGCTGTTGACAGCACTGGGAGGCATGTCCTATGAGCTGTGGCTGAGGGCTCCAGGCTTGTCTGGTTTGGAGGAAAGGAGACTGGGGGGTGACCTCTTACAGCTTCCTGAGGAGGGGAAATAGTGATGGCCTGATCTCTTATCCCTGGAACACAGAGATACGAATGTGGGAAGGGTGCAAAGCTGCACAAGGGGAGGTTCAGACTGGACATCAGGAAGCATTTACTTACCAAGGACGTGTTCAAACACTAAAGCAGGACTGAGAGACATGGCTGATGCCCCAAACTTGTTGGTGTTTTTGGACAATGCCTTTAACAGCACACTTTGAATTGGTCAGACAGTTGGTCGAGATGATCACTGTAGGTTCCTTCCAGCTGAAATGCTCTTTTCTCTGTTAATGGCGTTTTAAAACGACAGTTGAGGTGCTCAATATTATTATTACTATTATTATTATTAATCCTCTGACTTGTCCTTTTTCTGTTTAATCCCACTGTCTTTCCTTATGTCATTTCTGAAGTTTGTCATATGTAGTATCTTGCCAGGGAGGATCAGGTTGGATATTAGGAAAAATTTCTTCACTGAAAGTGGTTAATAATTAGAATAGGCTGCCCAGGAAAATGGTGGAATTGCCATCCCAGGAGGTGTTCAATGAACAGATGTGTTGCAATGAACAGAATGAACAGACATGTCACTTTTTGATATGGCTTAGTGGACATGGTGATACTCAGTTGAAGACTGGACTTGAAAATCCTGGCGGTCTTTTCCAGCTGTGATTTTGGGCAGCAGTATATGGTGTTGTGTATTCTGAGGCAATACCCTTTAGTGTTGAATATTTTTTCATCTTTCTGTGTCCATTAGTTTAGGTCATAATTTCTCAGGCAAAGCTGTCTTTGCAAATCAGGAATACTTTTTCTCTGAGTTGGAGAACCTGTGTCTCAGACATTCTATGAACAGATGCAGCCGTAACATGTCATCTTATTCAAGTAGTGGTGAAAGGACTTGTAGCCAGAAGAGACTAGAAGTTCCAAAAATGACCCTAAACTTTATTAATATTTTTATTAAGATTTTTGTAACAGTGAGGTAGCAGATGAAGGGGAGTGAGGTTTGGTTTAGATTTTTGCACCCTAGGTAAATTTTGCGAGCAGGAATTAATTTGCAGCAACATACTGTGAATCTTACAGTAATCAGCAGTGAATTTTAGGCAAAGGTCTGTACGTGTGTACCTTGGGTGTTTAGTTTTATAAACATTCTGTGGCTGTGTTGTAGCTGAAGCCTTCTGGGGTGTGCAGGAGTGTTAAAGCTGAAGATCAATTGATCACGCGGACACAGGTCGAGGTGTGGTGCAAGAAAGAGCAGGGTTTATTTTTCCTCCCAGGATTTATAGGCTTCTGACCATGGCCAGGGATTGGATGGTCAGGATAACACTTTCTCACTGCACTGGCCGTGAGAGATGCCCATTACAAGACGTGTAACAGAAAGAATGTACACATATCTATGTTTATAGTTACTGTCCTGGGAAAGTCCTTAGAAAACTATGTTAGCAAGCTCAGAAGCTGAGTTTTCAAGGCAACATCTCACCCTTTTTGGTTTAACAAAAAGAAAAGAAAAAAGAAAAATGAACAAAGAAACTAGCAACATTATAAACAATCAAAAAATAAATTATAGAAAAATACAATACTCCATACAATCAGAAGGCTGTAATTTCAGGGTGCTATCTCACCCTTTCGTTATTACAAAAAAAAAACAAAACAAACAAAAACCAGAAAAACAACAGACCCCAAAATAAATGAAACAAATGTCCAACATCAACACCTGCTTATGGATGGCTCTCAATTTGGTCATGGAGGCAGAATCCATGGCCAAATTGAAAGGTGCCTGGGAAAACCTATGAAATGCTATGACAGCAGTCTGTAATTCTATCAGTTGGGCTGATCCAGCCTCATGACTCTCTAAAAAAAACCCAAAAAAAAAACAAACCCAAAAAACAAACCAGCGACATCAATGGAAAGATTAATGTAATAAACTTGAGGAGCAGAAACTGCTCGCAGAACCTCCTCCAGCATCTACTGTGCCTCTAGGGTCAGTGTCAGAGGTGACTTTAAAATCAGAGTCCCCCTTTAATAGACCAAACAAGGGAGACAGTTCTGTCATGGTCAGTCCCATGTAAGGACACAACCATGTAAAAGTCCATTAATATTTGGACATCATTCATGCAGTGTCTGCACTGAATGCAAAAAAAAAATAATTGCACCTCCAAATGCAGGACTGTTTGTCCCAATATCATTTTGACCCTCAAATAATTTCAGGGAGGTTGTAGAGACGAGCAGCAGGAAACTGCTCACAAACTCCAGAGAGGGCTAGAGCCCCATATCATCGGCAAATGCCGGCAAATTTTGCATGCCTTACAGCAAAATCTCCATTGATATCTCTGTGTGGGCTCAGCATTAATGACAGCTGGCACCAAAAAGACAAATTTCGGTCTGTCGTCGGGATGCAAAGGAATTGCAAAAACAATCCTTCAGATTCATGATGAGGACTGGCCAATCAGCAAGAAGCATGGCAGGTGAAGGCATGCTAGCCTGCAACATCCCCATGCTTTCCATCATAGCAGTAACTTTCTGGAGGTATTACAGCAACCCCCATTTCCCAGACTTCTTGATACAGAAAACAGGAATGTCCCAGGGATTGATTGAAACTCCAGATCACCGTGATCCAACTGTTCTTGCATCAAGTCACGGAGGGTGACTAGTCTATCATGAGAGAAGACAACAGAAAATGCTGAACAAAGAGTCAGTCTCAAGTTCTTCTTTGTGTTGAATGTGTCAGCATCGGGTCCATCAGCAAACTTAACAATCGTGATGTCCATGCCAGTGTCAAAACCCACAGAAGCTAGTCTCTGACAGCATCTCACCAAGGATGGACGGGGTGCAGACCCGTTCAGGATGACCCCTGGCTGTCAGAACAGCAGTCCGTGAACCCAGGGAGGTCCAGGGAACCCGAAGCCACCATCTCCCCGCAGCTGGGTCTCAGCTCTGCGAACATAAAACTCAAAAGGCACAAGGTGAGCAAATCCAGGTCCTGCAGGGATAGAAACAGGAGGCAGGAGTGTGGAACTCATGGCAGAAATGCACCCCAGGAAATCCAAATCAACATCCCCTAGGTGAGCAATGGTGCCTTGGGCAGTGACATTCAACCACGCCACAAGAAGAGCACTCATGGCCTCACCCACCGGACCAAAGCATTTGGAAGCACATGGAATGCCTGATACGCTCAGCTGCACAGTCATTTTACAGGAGGACAAAGTCCACAGGCCAGCCGAAGAGGCTCCAGCAGCCTGGGACCCCTGGCCCGTCAAGGCCACTGGCTCCGTCCCCGCGGCATTACCACCCGAGCCAGTGGTAAACAGCTCAGGACCTTGGTCTGCCACAGCCGCAGGAGGCGACGGGGGAGGGCCGGCCCCAGCCACAGGCTCGGGTGATGCCTGGGAACCCGAGGCGGGGGGGTTTGGAAGCAGCTCGGCACAGCCCACTCCCAGTGTGGGGGGGGCAGCGCTCGGAACCGCCCCTAACAGTGGTTCCTCAGGGGTGAAAGGTCCAAGAAGCGGTGCCGGCTGCTCCTGCAGTGGAACAGCGTGCGCGGCTGCCGGCGTGGGGCCTGGGCCCGGCCCGTCCCCCACCACGGGGCAGGGCACGGCCCAGCCGCAGCAGGGACACGGGATAGACCCTGAGGCATCCCCCAGAGGCAGCGCCGCCCCCGGTTCAAGCACCCCCCCATCGGTCTGTGCCGGGAGGGCACGCGGAGGCGGGGGCCCCGCCCCGGGCTTCCCCCGCCGGGGCGCAGGCCGAGGCGGCGTTACACCCCCCGGGTCCGCGGCGCCCCGGACAGCCTGCGGGCAGGAATCCAAGGCCACCTCAGGCTTACACCGCCGCGGCGCTGGCCGAGGCGGGGTCACGCCCACCGGTCCCGCGGCACCCCTGTTCAACCTGCTGGGGGCCCCGGCGATCCCGGGGGAGCCGACCTCGGGACCCGACCTCAGAAAGCCGCACCTTCGCCAGATCCCGAGCAGCCGGAGCAGCCGGGGCTGATAACCGACCAGCAGAGCCTCGATCAGGGAATCGCCTAAAGCCTCCCAAGCTGACTGCGAAAAAATCGCTTCAACCACAGGGAAAAACCCCTCAGTTCTCCCATACTCACACAATTGCTGAAAGTCAGCATACAAAACATCAATCCCTCTTTGATCATGCACTGCACGCCATATCTCCAGAACCAGGCCCTCCGTAAGAGAAAGCCCAAAACCACCCATAGCCACAGGCTAGACAGTACCCTGTAACACACGTGCAAGATACGTCGGGGTTCACCAGTTGTTACTGCTGAAGATCAATTGATCACGCGGACACAGGTCGAGGTGTGGTGCAAGAAAGAGCAGAGTTTATTTTTCCTCCCAGGATTTATAGGCTTCTGACCATGGCCAGGGATTGGATGGTCAGAATAACACTTTCTCACTGCACTGGCCATGAGAGATGCCCATTACAAGACGTGTAACAGAAAGAATGTACACATATCTATGTTTACAGTTACTGTCCTGGGAAAGTCCTTAGAAAACTATGTTAGCAAGCTCAGAAGCTGAGTTTTTAGGGCGACACAGGAGAAACCTGAACACTGTACTTTGTGATCAGTTGTAACTGTATTCCAAGCAAGTTCATATTCTCATAGAAATTGGTGGAAAAACCTACTTCTGTGGTTTCTATATTATTTTAAAACTGCCAATTTATCAAGTGAATTTTCTTGAAATTTCCATGCTTATTAAATTTCAGATTATGTATTTTGAGTAAGCTGGAAACTTAAACTTGTTTCCATAAGTATTGCTGCAGGTAAACAACCAATTTTAGTCCAGAAAATAGCTTTTGCTTCTGTCAACATGTTGTTTATTTTCTCCCTGAGATAAAAAGTTCGGTTTTCTGATATTTGTACCAAGATAAAGTCTGTAAACAAGATTAATATAGTGTGGAAAAGGTTGTCAGCAGCCCTGGCAAAGGAAATAAGTTGCCTGTACACAGAACATACTGTAAACTGAATAAAAGTGTCAGGTCCACCATGAGATAATGTGATCATGAACCTCTAACAAAGCATGACATAGGCACAGTCTGCTTTTCTTATAGCCACAGTGTAGAAAATGGATTACTGTATTCCAGGGATACCCACTGGAATAGCATGAAAACCTCATTTTGAGATTAATGCAGGATATAACTCTCAAGAGCTGAGCTGCATGCTTACTTGTAGTTTTAAAGTAACAGTTTAGTTATTAATCTTAAAATTTGGAAATTATATATTAAAATATTGGCTTATATTTCCAGGTCTGTCTTTGTGAATGGCCATTTCTCAGTTTTATTATTAGATGAACTATGACATTGAAACAGTAGCATTTGGTCAGTGTTTTATTATCCTGTGGCTGTGTAAGGCCTTGATCAGTCTAGTAAAACAGTAAATTCCAACTGGGAATAAAGCAATGGGTGCTGTTCTCCCATGTAGCTGCTGTGATTTCCTCTACTATGATTTGTATGTTTGCATAGATTTTTCAGAGGTAAGGTATTACCAATTCTTTTCAATCCACATCAGCCAGAAAAGTGACAACACTTTATTGTTTCTCAATTCAGCACTGAGTGACATCATTCTTGAGGTCAAAGAAGCAGATTTTGGTCAAATACTTTAACCATGTGGGGCTTTCAAATTACTCAGTGAGCACTCTTTGAAAGCCTTCCAGACTTGGAGCTCTGACTGCCCTGCCTTTTCTCCATTACAACACCAAATTAATAGGTTTTACTTAGAGCGTTGAGCTCACTGTTCTTCTAATAATGAGTAGGCTGCTTTTCTCCATGAATCTCCAGCTTATGTACTTTTGGCAAGCCTGAGTCATATAAATGTATTACCACTGAGTTTTTGTGGTCTCCTGAAAAAACTGGAAGAACATCTGACTTCATTCCCACCTCTGGTTATCTCCTCACTATAAAATTATCTCCATGGAATGGAAAGTTTGTTCCTTCATTATTTCCATCAGGAATAGTTTGCCTGCTGCTCTGCTTCCTTGAGCACGTCTGTCATGAGTTGTCTCTTGTTCTTCTGCTTTTACCAATCTACATATGCACATGAATTAAGCATTTTGCAAAAATAAAAGCAAAGCTGTTTGAATTCATTCTTGAACAATATCAGAATGTCTTCATCTGCAAAAGTCTGCGTGTGCTTTCATGCATTCTGAAGATCATTCTTCAATTGAGGATATTGTGTATTTTAGGTTTCAGTGTATGTAAAGCCATAAGAGAAGGACGACAGTATAGTTTGGTAAAAACTAATTTTACCTTTGCTTTCTAGCTCACGTCAACGTGAATTTCAAAAGCTTTGTGTTGGGAGGTGTTTCATTTAATAAATGCATTGCTGTATGAGCCATAAATAAGGACAGTATGTTGTCTATGATTTTCAAAATATCTAACTTTCCTTTTTTGGAGGTAAAGTACTTCATGGACTTGACAGAAAGGTAGCTTAGGTCCTGGAAATCTGTAAATGTCTTTATGTCTGACATCCAATCAGAACTGCACATAAAGGATTTTCCTTCATCTCATATAGCACTTTTTGCTCTCAGACTTTACTTAAAAATTGCAGATATTGCTAATTACATTTACTCTATCTAGTATACTGTCTCTATTTTTTATTTAGTGTTTGTGATGTATTTTCTTAATAAGCAATTAGTTAAAGACTTATTTTTTTCCTTCATGTTTCCATTAGATAACTCCAGGACCAGGCAGTAGCAGGAAAACAGTTCACTTGTCCCAGGATTCTCTTCATCATGAGTGAGTATCAGTGACAGGAGTTACAACTTTTTTGTTATTATTTGCTTTACAATGGTACGTCTGCCCCAAAGCCACATTTTACAACTGCACAAACATGTGATGAGAGCCTCAGCTCAGTAACATGATGGTCTTTATTTAATAATAAATATTTATTCAATAAGAGTACTTACAGTCCTTTTTATTTCATTTTCTATTTCTTAAGGAAACATAAAATTCAGTGCTTTGTAAATGTGTTTTTATTAACTTTCTTAGTATCCTTTCCTAAAATACAAACTTAAGGCTGGATAGCAAAAATGGGATGCGTGAAAATACTTAAGCATCACATCTTTGAGTCTTTCATGTGATGTATCATGTGAGGAAGAAGTTTATCATAATTTTCACAAAAAGATATTGAATTCATTTTTTTAACACATGTAAATAATAGAAAGTGTAATTAACTTTGTTTAGTTACTCTAGTGTGTCATTACTGTAAACTTTTATTCTCTTCAGCTGACAACACTTAACAGCATTATTTATTAGTTACCTCTTTGGAATGCTTAGAAGATTACATTTTCCTTTCTTTTTCAAAGCAAAACTAAAACACAGACATACAGGATGAGGAAATAGTTTATTTGGAGATTGATTTATGTGTTTTGACTGCTACTAGATACATCATCCACAGTTTATAACAAAACTTGCCAAAGCACAGATACTACAGCTCCTCAGTACCAACTGTTTTACACCACTAATCCACCTGTTTCATCTCATAACTTGATAATGTGTGTGTAAATTCAAGAGGTTTTGATTTCATTAGTTTTTTCTACCAGTAATTTAACTGTTACATTATGGGCTTTACTTTTGCTTGTTTTAAAAGAAACAAGCAAACAAATAGTGCTGTAATTAAGGGAATTGACAAAAAGGTAAAAATCAGTGTGATGTATCACTTTTGCATTAAAAAAGGTCTTATTCTTTTTGAAGGGTTTTTAATATCTAAATATGAGATGCATTCAACTTACTCTGATGTATTTTTTCACTAGAAATATGCTTTACTGATTGTTTAGTCTGTAATTAACTGGTTTGCCATGACCCACAAGAGTTTTTGTGGAGGATAGCCCAGTTTGCTGCTGCTCCTTGAGCATTGGCTGTTCACACTGGTCAGATACAAGACACTAATCTATTAGATTTTAAATTTAAATCTAACCCATTATATTTCTAATTTTTATCAGCTCCTGGATGTTTGTGACTTTATTTGTTGAATCACTTGCAAATGTGATTCACTACCAGCATCAAAGTTGTGTGTAGATAAAATCTCCCAGTTTTCACCAGATTTTGAACTTTGAATGCAGTTGATGAATATTTTGTGTCCAAAATATATAGATATCTGCCTTGTCTCAAGGTTTACTTTTGACTTTATTGCTGTCATCTCTTTTTCATTTCCAACTCCTTTTCCTTAATCACCAAGTAGAAAAAGTAGTATGGATGTTTTGGTGACAGCTTGTCTTTTATGCAAGAATGGTTGACTGCTTATTATCAAACTCAGAAAAGCTAAGTGACAAAAAGCCACAAAACTTTCAGATTTGTGACTTGAAAATAAAAGGGATTTAAACCAGACAATTTCATGGAATCAGAATCTTTTCAATATACTAATTGAAATAAAAATTTAAATGGCTGCTTGGGGGAGAATATGGGACTAAGTTATATTGAATGGAATCGTTTAAGAAGAAGCATAGAGAGGTTAAGCTGTGATCTTTGGTTACACTTCTAGAGGAACATGCAAGCACAGTAGCAGACAGTGGGATGCTCTTTTTTTGTGCAATATTGCAATGGATGGAATTATTTTATTCTTTGACCGAAGCCTATTGCTTGCTTATGCAAATAGTATGTAGATACTACATGTAACTCGAGATCCCCCTTGTTGTAGGGTTTTTTTTTCTTTCTTCTTTTCCTTTTGCAAGTGTGCAGATTTGTATGATGCTTGCTCCAGCTCCATTCAGATGGTAATTCAGTTCTTTGTGACTACAGTGTGTATGTGAATCAGCATTGTCATGCTTTTACTGCTGTTGAGGGAAGAGGCACATTGTTACACCCCTGTGTGTCAAAATCTTACTCCAAATTTCCATCTCTGTGAAATAAGGCCATCACTAGTCACAATTTTGCAGTTGTATGGAGTGGAGATACTCACTGGGTTTTCAGACTTGGCATTTCACTTTAGATTCAAAGTCTGACCTCATTTTTTGAAATAATACATTAACAACAATCAGGTAGTCCAAACTACTTTAAAGTCTTTTCAGCTATAACCATCAATAAGTATTACTTCAGTACTAAATAAGGAATTATTCTAATTTATGGCATGTGCATTGTAGTATATTAAAATACCATCATTTATGTATTATTTTAGCTTGTTTGACAAAATATAATTACCTATAAAGCCAGCAGCTACTCAGAAGTGAAATCTGTGATGCATTCTTCCGGAACTGTTACAAACTTTTGAGTTCAATAAAAATACCCCATTAAAATAAACCATGGCCAAAGGCTTTATTTTCCTGGCAGGCAATAAAATACCCAAAAGCACGCACAGACTGGTCATATGACGGCATGTGCTTTGTTAGTTATATTGTTAAACCTGTCTTTTCTTTTTCTCCCACAGTCACTGGTTTAGCCCTGGGGCTAGGAAGGAACATAGCCAGGTAAGAACTGCTTTGATCAAGAACAGTTTACTTGAGATGTATAAAGAACTTTAACTACCTCTGCTCCAGAGGTAGTGGGCTAATACTTTAAGAAATTGTAAATAGAGCAACTATAATTTCATATCTGCTTGGAAGCAAGCATATTAACAGCAGTGCATTTCCAAAATTCTCTTGATTAAAACTCTTTAATTAGTCACTTAATTTCACTTAAGTATTCTTGAGGTTTTAACATTCAAATGAAAATTCTGTTTTGTTGGGTTTTTTTTTAATCATTTTGTCAATTGTGGTATCTCCAAAGGTTACCTTTCTCAAAATGCTGGAAAGCAAAACATTTCACTCCCAAAATCAAGAAATGCAGAACTAGTTACACAAGTGGGGAGGCTTCTACATCAAGATCTTCAATTCCATTTTTCTGCATTTCATTGGTTATAATGACTACAGCAGTAAAAAAAAAGGAGCTGTTAAATCTTCATCGTGATTCAGATATTGGTAAAAATACCTTATGTTTGTCTGCTGAGCCCCTGAAGTGCAGTCCCTGGGAGATCCAAGCCTATAGATATGGTTGCATGAGTGTGAAGCCATATTTAATATTTGATTAGTAGCATGGCACTTAGTTCTTTAGCTTGTCTTCAGACATGGAGGATAAATGTCTTTATGGATGGAAGTATGGTCTAAGCAGAACTTACTGTCCAAGACTATAAAATGTGAAAATAAATCTAGTGTATACTTAACTTCAGCTATTCAGGAAAAGTAGCTGAATGTATCATCAATGCATTGAATTTTAACACAAATGTTCCATTTCTTTAAGTAGGAAGAAATCGCTATAACAGTTGATTTCCTTAGATCTGTGCCAGTTTTCTGGTACTTTTGCAAATGTAAATAGATTTGAAACTTAAAAAGGAAATAAAATCTAAAGAGTCTTTGGACTGTTCATTTTAGGATGATCCATTTTGAACACTTGTAGCTCCTGTAAGTCATATTTTAAATCTTTCCTGTTCCCTCCCCTTTCTTTTTAACTCCAGAGCAAGCAATACTGCTTACCCAAAAAAGCCAGAGTAGATAAAACAATGTAGTTTTAGCTGTAAATTGTGAGATTCCAGCATGTTACAATAAGCAGACTGATACTTAACCTCTAAGTAGACAGCTTTATATAATTCATATTTAATGGTCATTATTTTGAAATAAATTTCCTAGTGGAAGAAAAACCTAAAAAAGCATTAGATTACTATGAGTTTGAGTAATTTTTTTTAAATATATTTAAAATATTGATCGTCTCGTGTAACAGGGTTAATTGAAGTCATACTGTTTACTTCCTAAAAGATTCTAAGCCAAAAAATAAGGAAATTTCCACAATGAGGAGTACCTTAATGTAAATCATACATGCCAGCACTGTATTTCAGCCTAGAAGATGAGAAATGTCTGCTTAGCTGGTATAAAATTACTTAATCAGTTTTTCCCAGAAAATAGTAAATTTGAATTAATTTTGTATTTTACATGGAGTTTTTCATCTTTCCTAAGAGCTGTTTTCAGAGCTTATTGGAAGTTAACTGAATTTGTAACTTACAGATTACTAAGGAATTGTGAAGTAAAGTTAATGTCGCAAATTACAGATGTTACTGTGCTTAATGGGTTTGAGATTTTTTTTTAAATCAGAAGAAGAAAAGAAATGAATGTGATGGTGTAATGTAATTTTGACAACCAATGAAATTCTCACGAAATTTATTTATATGATAAATTATTTTACTGCATCTGTGAGCTAGGTAGTTGAAGTGACAAGAAACATTCCTTGTACAAGAGGGAAGCTGTAGAGAGTTAGGAAAAAATGGTTCAGTTTTTCAGATTGGTGGCATTTTTTCGAGTCTGTTCTCATTTACCACATTAAGGTGTGGTTGGCCAAGTCTTAAAGTTGATAATTTACTAATTTCCACGGGATTTTTAGGTGTCTTTGCTGTGAATATTAGGTCCATTTACCTCTAATTTGATTCTAAACAGTCTTTCATTCTATTTTTTCTTCAATATATGAGACATTTCCAGCAACATTTGTGGGGATTTTATACTGTCCAGTTTTAATTTCTGTAGTATAGCATTCTGATGGTTGTTTTTTACTTAGCACATCCTGACTCATCTGACAAATATAATGCTGGGAATGCACTTTTGAGTGTTGGAGATAATGTGAATGAAAAGTCTTACTTGTCTAAAAATAAAAATAAATGACAACTTGTTTCAGGAGCTGAGTCACCATTTCAGTTAAACAAATCCTTCGCTACTCCTACGTCCTCACTATTACAGGAAACTTTAATACTGTTTTTTTTGTTGATTCTGCAGCTTGCAAATTACTAAAGCTCCTGGGGCTTAGAAGAGTTTATAACTTTTTAATAACTGCTTAGACACAAGTGCTAACCTGAGTAGTTTTTTTGTAAATTAAGTGTCCTCCAACACTTCCAATTATACAACTTCAAAAATTCAAATTGAAATTCTGAAAATTATAAAATTTTACATATAAGTTAATTGTGAAATTGTGAATTGCATAACTTTCTATTATGCTTTGAAAATGCTTTAATTTTTACATTTTCAATTATTTAGGCATTTTAAATTTGTGGATATATATATATTTACATATTAACTACTATTGTAAAATTCTATTAATACTCATCTCAAAAGTCATGAGTGAAAGCTATCAACACATTACTCAAGAGAGGAAATAACTTCACTGTCTGGATAGAAATTCTAAAATGCAAATAAAAGCCATTGTTTGTGAGACTCTTCTGAACTTTTTTTTTTTTTTTAACAGCTTCAGCTCTTGCGAGACAACCGCTCAGAGAGGGGACACAAGAAGAACAGCTCTGTAAAAACAGCCAGCAGGTAAGTTAATATGGCATTTGCCTTTAGTACAGTTTATGAATTTGTTGATTCCTCAAATCTTTATATAAAATTTACGCTATTCTTTTGGAGTATTTTCAAAGGTGGTCTGGGTTTTTTTGTGACTTACTTTCAAGAATTTTTTTGCATGGCATAATCTTTGCCATATATATGAGTATTAGACCTTTTTTGGTGGCTATGCAACTGCACTTACCAACATTAATCACTTTAGAATATCAGAATTAAATCAATGCCAAAGTGAGGTTTGTGCTTCTGGCATGTAAATTAAGCACTGAAAACATATAAAATTACATTATGCATATCTGAAATCAAGAAGATAACTCAAATACTATTAAACTTAAATTGTTCTTATATTTTGACAATAAACATTTCATTGTGAAGACGTAATGAAAAAATAAATCTAGTTCTATTCTCCATCTTCTTTCCTTCCCCTCAAAAGACAAAAGATGCAAGACTGAACTTACTGATCTAGGAGTCTCTTTCTAGAGAGGTTTTTTATGTACAAGTTGCCTGCTGAATGTAGTCTACCAAACAGTTATTTTAATTCTAGCTTTTTTTTCAAATCAGAAACTACAGAAATGTTTCTCTTCTATGCACAACACCTTACACAATTTTTATGTTGTCCTGTAAAGATGGCAGTGTGCTACCAAATTGCTTTCTTCAAAAAGTTGTAATACATTTATATGAGTGTGTAATTCTGTTGTACCACTTGAGATAATTTTCTGTCAGTCAGTTGACTTTTGGTATATATGTGGTCACCCCAATCAAAGTTTTTAATATTCTTTGCTACTTACCTTGCTGATTATCTGGAAAAGGAGACCAATATTTTTTTAAAATGTGCATATTAAATAGGAATCTATTTCATTGTGTACTAGTGCTGGTTACATGCTCTCAAACATAGATTACAGAAGTGTCAGCCATTCATCTATAGAAATTTTGATTATCTTAACCTATCAAGCCTTTTATATTAAAATTCTTAAAATTTCTGCACAGATTTTCTGGCAAGTTTACTTATTAAATGATAATTTTCACTCTGAATTTTAGAATGAATTCACTTTAGATAGAATTTTCACCATAAATGCACTCTTACTAGCAGACTGCTCACACAAAACTGAGAGTTTAAAGTGAGTATAAAGTGAGCAGTTAGAATATATTCAGAGTCATTTTAGCATCTTTTTTTGCTGTAGCAAAGTAAAGCAGAGTTTGAGGAACTCAGAATCATAAGTTATATTTGTTATCCCGACCAATGAAGCTCTTTGGAACTCATATTTACTAGTACAGGCAGTTAGAATCAAGATTTATAAAATGGCATTGAAAACCTGAAGTAATCTTCAACTGCTTTTCTTATCCAGTCAACAGTACCTTGATAGACTGTTATCCCAATAAACACGTGGCAGATTTGTGTAGAAGTAATAGGTGGCAAAACCAAGACTGAAGCTTAGCATTTTCCAAAAATTATCTGTATTGTTCAAGTAGTGCTTACATAAACTAATATTGCAATGCATTACAATGTACATAAAAGCCACAGTCTAGATTCATCCAAATGAGCCGGGTTATTTTAAAATTGTTTGTGCTCTTTCAGAAAATCACTATTCTCTCTGTCTACCATAGAAACTTGAAGTGACTTAAAAGAAAAATTTCAAACGACAACAAAAGTCATATTTTTAATAGGCTGTCTTAGAATCTGAAAGCATGCAGTCTTGTTTACAAGATATATAATAAAAATATTGGGACACTACAAGTTAATACAGATGAGTTGTCCCCTTAAAAAGATGCATACAAAAAGTAGTGGCTGCGACCTTTTATTTCCTTATTCTTTGTTGCTAAATGCAGTGAGAGTACAGCAATAGTGGACAGCTTTTGGACATTCTATAAAATTATTGTAGTTATCCAGAATATAGTCTAATCTGGGTTTTTTTTGGTTGGTTGGTTGTTTTGGTTTTTTTTGCAAGACTGAATTTCTCTGGATCTTTTTTGTATAGTTTTCAAGTATCTGTATTTCTTCTTTGTTTGCCATTCTGAAGAGCTTGTTTCTGTTATTCGTATGTTTGTTGAGATGTGTAATTTTCCTATGCTTGCCTTGACTTTTCTTACCCCTTTTGGATGACTGAACACAATTCTTTTCTCAGCATGTAGACAATATGTAAATACCCTTATTACATTAGATCAGTGACTTGTGGAGTAATTTACTTTGTAAATACATCAGAAAGGTGTGGAGCTCTAAGCATAGCAGTGGTCTGCAGCTGTCTCGTTGTGGTGGAATCATACTGTCTGGGATGAGCTTTATTGTACTGGGTTTAATGTCTTAGGTTTCTTCTGTCAAAATTAATGATAATTATCTAATACAGTACAAACTAACATGAACTTTGGCTAGTGGCAAGATAATCAGATTGTAGACAGCTGTTGATATGGCTACTGATGGACCAGATGTTAAGGAGGGGGACAGTCCTGCACCACAAAACTTAGAATCAGGATGGATTATATTACATTGTTATATTACAGTTAATTATATCTGTCTGTTAATGCTACCTATACAGGTAAGATTTAATCTGCAGATACAAAGTTTTTCCATTCATTATTTAAATTATTAACAGTACTGAAAAATACTTTTTTAAAAAGCTGTGTTTCCTTTTGTAAAGCCTTGAAAAAGTTCTCTGTTTACATTATCTCTCTGCATTAGGATGGGAAGTGTCTCCTCCACAAAATCAGCTACACTGCTTAAAGGTGGTAGATAATTCTTCCAGCTGCTTGTTTTCACCCCCTATTCTTTTGTCAGTAGAGAAGGTTTTTTTTTTTCTGAATTTTTTAATACACTTTGGGCAAAAACAGCCTGGTTAGCTCTACTCACCTATTTAAATTAAATTGGCTGGTTTTGAACAAACCATATTAAGGCATGCTTTCTTCCTCCAGCAGAGCTGTGGAGATGATAATCTCCAGCAGATGTGTGATAACAAATAGCTTGGGATAGTAATGTCTTCATCTGGCACAGTTGTTAGCAGACCAAATGTCTGTCTGTAGCCCGAGGCTCTGGGCAAACAATTGCACATGATTGAGTTACGGGGAGTTAACAAGTTGCTGCTTGGCAGCTGAACTGCCAGAGCTGATCATGGGCTCTTTGCCTGCTTCCCTCATAAGGTAAAATACATTTTCTTAGGTCACTTCCTTAAAATTTTACCGAAAAAAAAAAAATTACCTAAAGGAGATTCCCCATGGCTAAGAGATTCCTTTGATCAGCAGTGGGGACAGTGTTGAAGGATATTTTGCTGAACTGCTGTAATGTGATTTTGAACGTGTGATTGCATTGTTAACTTTGGGGGGGGCGGGGAGCCTCCATCACACAACTATCTCCCTGTCTTTAAATACATAATGTACTTATCCTCACACTACCCTTATGAAGAGGGGAAGTACCTTTGTCCTCATTTGACAGAACAACCAGAATATTTAACCAACTTAATATTTTGCCTTTGGTCATACATGCCATAACTAGGTAATTTATGCTGTAGTCTGGAAGCAAGAGAATTGCAGGTTAGGAAAACCATGGACGCTGAATAAGTTACTCTCTTGTAATTATTTCCTTTACAGAGAGGTCTTGTGTCATATTTCTTTTGTAGTGTGCTCCTGTTAAGTACCATGAGTTATTTCATCTACATATTTATTTTTTTCTTACTGTACTGTAACTAAAATTTGATACATGCCTGAATTGAGAAACTGGAAGGAAAATACCACCCAAATTTTTACCACTTAGTAATTTTTTGGGGTTGAATCTTGATAATTCTGTATTGGCTTTACACATGCCAATGTTCCCCCATAGGCCTCTAAAGGGGGAAGGGGGAAAAAAAAAATCTACTTTTAGTTCCTATGCAGTTGAGTCCTGGCTTGAAAGAAGGCTAAGTTATTCTTATGAAAGTGGTTTCAAGGTGGAGTAGAATTTTACATGTCAGGTTTCAGCTACCTAACTGAGGCGGTGTTAAGAATTTAATCAATGTGTACCAGTCCTCAGAGATCACCTGAACTGGCCAGAAGTCTTTGAAGTCTTCTCCTGCCATGGTGAACAACACAGACTGAAATTCCCTGTGTTTTTTGCAACCCTCGCTTTCCCTCCTTTCCCTAATTGTTCTCAGTCCAGTTTAAATTTGTGCCTTGCGCTGATACACAAGGATGACTCTTGCATGCTTTCACTTCTTTTAACTGTGTCCTCTGTTAATTAGTATTTATAGAAAGCTTGTAAGAGAAAAAATTACACCAAACCTGAGGAGAGCTTTTTAAAAGTGCGTCATTGTTTTGGCTAAAATTGCAACTTTCTTTCTGTCACGGTTTTAATGGATAAACCTTATTTGTGCATTTGTACAGCACTTGTTCATCTCCATCTGATGATACGGAACATGGTACTTTTTTACACAGATGTGACAAATAACATTGCAGCTGCTCTTTATTTGATCATCTAAAGAGACAAAGATGTGCAAGGATTCTGTCTGCTCCCTCTTTCCCATCGTGTCATCTGTTGTTTGGGAAAGACTCCTAATTTGCAACAGATACAAAACTATTTGTCGAGGTGCAGGTTTGCCAAAAATAAATGAAACCATTAATTACTACATTTTTTGAGCAGCTGTTAATGGATTGGGATAAGAAAACTGTATATTAGACCACTGGTTAATTACAAGAACTGTAATTGTTTAATGTGGCTTTTGTGGAATGAAATTACAATACCAGAGGAGGTAAATTCAGCCAGTTTTTGGAAATTATACACAAACACATGCACATACTTACACTTCAGAAAAGCAAAGGAATGCATAGCTGTTTTATTAGGTGATCTGCTTCTGCCATCACATGAACACACATTCTCAACAAAAATACTTTAAAATAAAGTAATATTTAAACACACCTTTTAATTCAAGTGTAAAATTATTAAAGGTAGTAAGTTAATGTCTTGTAACCCCAGAGCTCATAATGCAGGAGATTCAGATACAACATTAAAATCCAAATGTGTTTACTTCATTAGAAATTAACAACTAAGCAGTTTTATCTCCTCTTTGGAGTGCCATGAAGCAGTAACTGTGCTGTTATGATTGCTGCTTAATAATATTTGCAGTTCCAGATTAAATTATGTGAATGTTTGAGGACACATTGCTTCCCTCCCTTGCTGTCACCCTCAGGGACAATATTATTCCATCAGTTTGGTATTTTTCTTCTCTGGAAAGGATAAAAGATGGTGCCGTTTTGGGAGAGGGCAATTACTGATTGAGTTTTCTCTACCATGGTGTCTTATTTTTAAGGTGCTGAGAAGATTTTCACTTGGGAGAGGAGGACAGGGTGATGACAGTTGAATTGTTGTTCCAACATGTAGCCAGTGTGTGATGCTTTAATTTTATGGAAATCTTCAAGCCTCAGTAGTGGTTCATGGCTAGATTTAAAGTACCTATTGAATAAATGCTGATTAGTCACCTAATGCCTTGAAAGTATTACCTTTTAACTTGCATAATGAGATATTTTGTAAAAATAGCAGAAATTTTAAACTGTGCTCTGTTTTGCAAATACATTTTTCCATGTAATCTGTGCAGATTTTTTTTCCAGCTTTAATGTAAAACTACAAGCTGAATTTTGTTGTTTTTGACTAGGATCTAATATACTTTATAAGGTACATAAACAAGCTATTACATGGTAATGAAAATTTGTCATTTTAAATTGAATTCCAGATAGGAGAGTACGTTAACTAACAGGCAGTTATGTTTTCCTGATTTTAAAAACATATAAAGTAAAAAGAAAAATCAGATAACCTCTAGAAATTATGTACCTCTGGATCCTCCTGATGTACTATCTGGAATGAATTTTTCACCTGAATGAACTGATAGCAAATTTCTCACTTTGAAGTAACCAAATTGTAGCGCATGTTGTGCTTGTTTCTCACCTTCAGCTGCATTAGATGCTGTATCTTGCTCTCTTTTTGCATAAGTTTGTGCTCCACAGCTCAAACTTTGTTTGTCTCATCTTACCTATTAAAGTGCTAATGGCAAAAGGATAATTTGTGCTTCAGAGGTCTGAAGACCCTTCCTGCTGTGTAAGGTCTGAGGAGGAGCTGTGCATGGGGG
Organism: Pseudopodoces humilis; assembly: GCF_049639895.1. Classification (NCBI taxonomy): domain Eukaryota; kingdom Metazoa; phylum Chordata; class Aves; order Passeriformes; family Paridae; genus Pseudopodoces; species Pseudopodoces humilis. The sequence continues at coordinate 19,424,815 of NC_142202.1, forward strand.
CTTGCACTGTCATTCCACAAACTCTTTAACTGGTTTAACTGTGGTTAAGCAGCTCTGCAATGAAGGAGGTTGTTTTGCACTCTGGTTTTCCACCAGTCAATTGTCCCATCATCTCCCCACCATGAGAAATTTGGTTTTATCTCTGTGTTTCTTCACAGAGACACATGAAAGCTGGATGTTACAAGGATGAAGATGAATAGCTGTGCATGAAGGAAGGGTGGGTTTCCCTCTTTCTGGCTTTATTGCACATTAAATTGTGCAATTTTTACATCAGGTTCCTGCTAATCTCAAAAGGATCTCTGAATATCATATGTGTAAATCAGTATCCCCTGGTGCACATTAACTAAAATTCTGAGGTATAAGCGCACTAACTTCTATTTAAGCTGTGATTTTGTGTAGTGAGATAAAGAGTTTAGAAGAAAATTTGGATAGTTTGCTTCAAGTTACATAAAACTTTAATCTTTTTTCTTTCATTTTTGAGCTACTGTATTACACATGTGGATTTTTAGTGTTGCTTCTTATTCCTTCCCTATTTTAAAAGATTTTGAACACAACACTAATGCTTGCAGTAATTTAACCTAACTCTATATGACTATAATCCAGAACTTTAAAATGTGTTTTTTTTAAAATCTGTTCAAAAAAATACATTTGTTCTGTACTAAGCTTATTTAGTGAATATCATTCTTGGTAAACAAACATGTATCCAGAAATATCTGGAAGAAATAGTGTAGCTGAGTACATTATCAAGTCCTTCCATTAAAGTATCTGTTCAGATCCATGTTTACTGCTCAAGTCACAAAGATATTTTCTAAATCACTTCAGAGCTGGATTGAGGCCCATCTCTCTCAAATAGCAACAAGGTTGTTGCAAGATGAAGAAGCAACCAAAGAATATTTGTTTTAGAATTTGTAGAACAATATTTTCCTGTAACAGGATGACATTCTATTACTGACCTATTTTCAAACTACATTTCACCATTGCACAAATATGAGCTTTATTGTTATCATGTATTTCTTCACACAAAACAGTAATGGAACTTGCCATCAAAAATGTTTAGAAATATTCTAAATTAATATGAAATTTATATTCTAAGTTAGTATAAATATTAACTTCCTGTACTGAAAATGTGAAATCATGTCATTTGTTGAAGAAAGCTTAAAGTTTTTGCTACCTAATTCTTGACAGAAGTCTATTTTTTGGGTTTATTCCTTCAGTGTTCCTTGGTGACTTGTTTGTACACCAAGATATTGGTTTGGATTTGCCTTTGTGTAATTCATATACTTTTGATCAATTCCAACTCATGCCCAATTATATTACACTAAATTAACATAATTCAACAGATGTTGATATTTAAATGTTTTCTGGCATTCACATCTTGGACAGCTGTCTTAGAGCTTGGGGAAAAGGCAAACATTTAGAGTTAAATGCTGAACATATGCTTAAATTACTAATTAGAACCAAGAAAAAACAATGCATTATCCTTTTTGAGGGCAGTAGGCCTCTACTACTGAACTATTATTTTAGGGTGTCTTTTCACAAATAAAGTGAATAAGTGACTTGAGTATGGGTGCCAAATCATACATAGTGATGCTGGTTTTTATTTTCCATCATATACGCTAAAATTATGCCAGTGTGGAGTTGAATGTGTTGATTTGTAGTGTTCAGATAAATTTTGGACAATTACTGTGTCTGAATTACTAAAGTGCTGCTAAAGATGACAGCAAGGAGTGTGTTAGGATATAGTATTTATTAAGTGATGAGAGAATCTCATGGGCCGGGGAAAAATCGTATTCTAGTCATTATAGGATTGCACCAGGACCTTCAATAATACAGGTATGTCACCCTTATGCTTGAAGTTATGTTGTGAAGAGATTGGCATTGTATGGAAGGAGTTTGATAGAGTTACATGGGTTTATCACATCATTTTAAGATGTAATAAAAGGGAAATAAAGTGCATAGCTCTTCTGGTTAATGTAATGGTTTTCACACTTGCAGAAGTAGGTGTAGCCATCTGTCATACAGATGATGTAATTCTTTAGACAAGTTTGAAGAAAAGCTTTCCTGTTTGTAAAGGATGAGGAGGAATCAAACATGGAACTGATTTCACCTGAATGTTGTCTGAGAGGAGTGGCAAGAAAGCAAAAGTGCAAAAGAAGGCAGGTGAACAAGGAACCATCCCTCTCTAACTGTCCATGGGACACGTGCACTACTGCACATGCCACCCATCTTTGGGTGTTCAAGCAGACACCAGGGGCTGCATTCATGTTTTAACAAGCTATGTACCATGAAGGAAAGGGGATGTCTTTCCTTATAAATTTCCTTAACCATTATTTTTCATATATTTTTCCTCAGAAATAAACGTGCCTTGCATATTTCAGTGTGATATTATGAAATCATCATGCACCTGTTCTGTGGTTATATTGATACACATGCCAGAGGCAAAGATTAAGTATTCATTATACCTAGATAATACAGAATAGTCTTCCCAAATTTACAGCCCCAGTTGCTTAGTACGTGTATTTGGAGTGATACATTTTAATTTAATCCTTACTTCTGGAGATTCAATCAAATGGAAATGTCGAATTTTATGTTTGTCTTAATTTAATTAACTATTAGTGTTATGAGGTGTTTAGAAAGACATTTTTAATAGGGTTTTAATGGTGTTTACTTCTAAACGTAGCCTAAGCTGTTCCGTTGACTTGGATGCTCTTGAAGCCATTGTCTTCCACTTGTGGTAATTTAGGAATGATCAGTAAGAGTTAAAGTTCCTCCAGGCTCCCTTATTTAAGCAGCGTTAACGGATGTGTTCCACTGGCCACCAGATACAGCAGTGTCTGCATTTTAGCCATATAAAAACAAGAGGCTGTACTACAGGTCCATTCTGTGTAAGGAGAGTCATTTAAGTGATATTTTTGTGTAAAAGGTACTTAAATAATGGGAGGTTTGCTCAGAGTATTATTTGGTTTTTATAAAGTTGAGCTGTTCCACACATTCCTTTTTTTAATCATTTTTTAATTTATTATTATTTATTAATATTATTGTTTCCCTCAGCTCCACAATTGGGTTGTTTTCTCCATCCTTAGCTGCTGCTGTGAACATTGCTTCACAGCTCTTCTCCCTGCTCTATTTCAGTTTGTAGGAAATTGTCCAGTAATTTCAAGCTTAAAGTAAGTCATCCCTACTGCATTCTCTCTATAATCATATCCATATGAATATCTATTTTTTACCCATGTTTTAAGAGTGAGAACTGACAGTTTCAGTTAGATTTCCGTTCAAAAAAATTCTCTCAAAAAAATTCTCCCTTCTAAAATACAAACTAGTTAACTTTTTCCTTTTTGTGATGTCTTGTGAAAGAAGTTTATTTAAAAACTTTCATCAAGCCTCTCCATTAGCTGAGGCATTCAGTGGTGATAAACTTGCAGAGTTCTACAGCCATCTGCAGGAATGCACTGATACTGTGGCAGAACAGGGTGTCACTGTTTACTGTGTGTTTCTTCCTCAGGTGAGAGATGTTAATAGCATTATAATGGATAGGCATGTATTGATCATTACCAATTCATATAATTATGGAATAGAAATCAGTCTTCTTGAAAACATTATTGCAACATAATAATATGCTGTATCAGAGTTTTCAAGTTAGTGTACACAAATTTGATAAATACTGTTAAACAAAATATGTTCCTCCATACCTGCCTTCATTAATAAATTTTGTTTTGTTTTTTTACACCGGGGATGATAGTGAGTACAGAAGCAGGTAATAAACCAGAGAACTAGAACACATGTTCAGGAGTATCTGCTGTCCTACAGGCATTTTATTGTGTTTTTCTTCTCGGTGACTGGTGAACTTTTAACTCTGATAGGGGCAAGGGTGAAAACTACCAGTGAAAGAGTGAAGAACCCGTTGGGTCCTCAGTTGCTCAGTAGGTTTATTGCATTTAAAGCAGTTTAGCTGTAGGTTCCCATGCAGAACAAGATGTTTATTTGGAGAATGTAACCACATGACCCATGGACTGCAGAGGTCAGGGTAGATAAAAATCTGACATGGCCTGTTACAAAAGTCTTGGAGAGGTGAATGTGTGTGACTGCTGAAAAGGCATTCGTCAAAAATATTTGCCTGTGGAGCTATGAAAATTATGGAAAAACATTGTGTTGTATAGGCAGGTATATAAATGTTTGGGGAGCTTAAAGAGACAATTCTAGACATGTTACCATGGTAAGGGCAATTACCTTAATTACCTTGAGAAAAAGAAATTATAAAGAGACTGCCGCTATTTAAGGAGGAAATAGCAAAGTTTCCATCAGAGGGAATGTTTCACAAAAATGCATAGATGCTTGTGAATTGCTTAATCGTTTGCATGTCATTGCTTCTATAAAAGTGTTTGTTGTATCAAATCTGTGGGGTTTATGGGATTTAATAACTAAACTTTGTGGGTTTTATTTATTATTTCAGTAGCTTTTTTCTGTTATTTTTATCACTGCCCTCCCAGTCTGTCTTCATTTTTGAGACTCTTATTTACCACGTAGAAAGGAGAATCTAAACACTGTGTGCAAAATGAAGAATGAATAAAAATTGACAGCAGCTTTTCCAGCGTTTTGTCTAATACATTGAGGCATGACACAACAACAACAACAACAAAAATTCTTGGCGTGCTAGTGTAAGTTCACACCAGCCTGGCTTTTGCAGCCCTCTTATTTCCCTCTGCCACAACTTTGCCGCTGCTATGACACTTGCAGGCCTGCTCGGCCGTGGTGCAGCTGATGCCCTGTCCATGCTCATATTTTTCTTATTGACAGTGAGTGTTCTTGCCAAACGCCAGGGACCATAGTCACATCTGTTTGTCTCCTAAGCTTGTCTGAGGCTGCTTGGGAACACTTTTTATCCAGAGGGCAGCTTTAACTAGGCCTAATACTCTGAAAAGCCTCTATTTGTAAATGCATACAATGAGGCGACAAGTTCCTGTTGTCTTTCCTTAAAAATTATTCCATTTGACATTGCTTGCTTTAGTCCCTGTCACCAGCACGTCAAAAGCCAGGTTTTCAGGCAAGGTGGTCTTAACAAGTTTTATTTTTTCCCTAATAAAATGCCTAGCTTCCCTCCAGAGCACTATTTATAAATGATAGCTAGAAGCAAACTAGGGGTAAGTAGAGAGAAGGCAGGCAAATAGCTTTCTTTCTTTCTGTAATCCACGCTCTTCTGATTTAATGCTAAGAAACATAATGCTGAACCTAGCCTGATTGAGGGTCAGAGTTCTCCCTACTTTGTAATACCCCCATTAGAGACATTTCAAAATGTACTCTGCAGCTTCACAACTCTGCTTCTCTTTGTCTAACCTGCCAGTTCCAGAGCATTAATAGTTCTTGTCTGATGCTCTCTAAATAAATAAATAAATAAGAGCTTTTTGTTTTGCTGTGATTTGCACTGGCAGAGCATATCAAATGTTAAGCCCTGGTGAAGACAAATGCAGCTTTACAATCGCAAGTTGGCTGAACATTCGATGGTAGTGGCCATCAAACTGGGTTTGACAAAGCTTAATTGGTGCTCCAGCATATTGTTATTTATTTGCGGTGTAGGGAATTTTTGACGACAACAAAGAAATACCCACTCTCACCTTGGCTGGTGAAGGGGTTGTTGTGATCGGCAAAGGCAAATGATTCATTTCTGCTGAAGGAACAAGGCTGCCTTTCAGACATTCATTGATTTTAAATTAAAAAGTAACTGCTGTGTTCTACATGAAGGGTGACAACAATAACAAAGTAGTCCTTACTTAGTGTTATTTGTTGCAACTCCATTCCCCGTGCCTGGAGGAAAAGTGGGGAGACCCCAGTACCATAATCTTACAGATCAATAATCTAGATATCTCAATGTAGTGTAACAGATAATCAATTCTGGTAAAATAACTCAAATGCTGCTCACTGTTACTGCTGTGGCTCAGGTCTTCAAGTTCAATTGCCTGACTTTATTAATTTTTATCTTTCATCCTACTTGTATTCCTGGAGACTTTCTCCTTTTTTCATTCAGAAAACAAGAGTTTAACACTGTAGAACGTATAGTTTATCACATGATTTATTCTGCATGTTTGATACTAATGTTAAATACTGATCTATTGGTGATCAGACATCTCAAATATCTTTTCTCTAATTACAGTTTCCCCATATTGTATCTAAATATTCATTTTCTTTATTATACAATCAGTTATGAAAGGGTTACACTTCTTTATTTCTTTCTAAATTCAGAACTGAAAATTATCATCCTGGTAGTTTACTAGTTCAACTGTGTTGAGTTTCTGGATATTAAAATAGGATAAAATTTCATGTTGGAATTGCAAGGAGAGTGTGTGTTAAAACAGAGGTAAAAAAGTGTTTAAATAAAGGTTCACTGGGTGAAGCTAGAGTGCACTTCTCAGTGAAACATAAGTTTCTTGGAATATTTTATTATTTAAACACAGCACTGTGGTACTTGTTAATTTACTGTATCTTTTTGGAAGAAAAATGAAGAGGATTTTACATTGTCATCTTATTCATCAAGGCATTGTTGTCATTCTTTTACATTATTGAGCAGATCTGAGGTCTCTCAACAGTATATGACCATTTGTTATTCATTTAGAAGCAGCCCAGCTTTAAAAAGTTTATAAATGCCGTAAAGGGTAAGTCATATATCCACACTGAAACCAGATCCCATGAGTGACAGTGTTACTATGCTGCAGTGGATTGTCAGATGCAATTTTCAGCTTGTAACTTTATCAAAATTCACTACACTTATGTGGAAGAAACACATTTCTCAGTAACATTTATAGATATATATTAAAATTGTGCAGTTCAGAATTTACTGCATTTTCCCCCACTTCTGTTCTGGTTCTTTAAAAAAAAAAAAAAAGTCAGCTACAGATATTCAATTCTGCGGGCATTATGTATTACTTTAAGAAAAATAATGACTGTAATTGTCCTTTGAGATACTTTTCCAAAAGTCAATAACTGAAAATTCTGAATTTACCATTTTCTGCCATACTGACTTCTGTTAGCTGGGTTTAATGCAATAGCATTTGCTTGTTTGCCATCCTCTGCATCTCCATCAATTTTCCAGTCTCCAAGTGGAACCTCAGTTGTTCAAGCAGCCTACCAGATACTGTGCTTCTGTGGTCTTCTCACAATTTGCCAGTGAATTAGAAGAGGATAAATTTTTATGCTACAAGTTTTTTTCATGCACCCTTGAAGAGTTTACTGTTTCATGTTTTCTCATTCATTCTTCATCTTACCTTAAAAAAAAATTATAATATTTTCCATGTAATAAATGCTGCTCTGACAGTCAAGCATTACCAGCCAATTGATAACCTACAAACAGCATTGTGATCTCTTTAGATAATTAATCTTAGCTATTTTCCTGTCAGGAGCAACAGTGTTTTTGTTTTATGTTGAGCTAGAAAGATTGCCAGTTTTGAAAATTAAAAAGCATTCCCTTTATATTTATATTTATTCATCCCAGTAACAATTTATGATGCTGCATTTAGATACTGAGAGCTTGTCAACAAACATGATTATGTTTCGATATAAACAAGATTGGTGGCTTGACTGTGCAGCTTCATCTTGGTTGAGAATGTTTTGATATAGGTTCAGATTATACAAGCTGTGTATTTATGTGGCAGTTTTCTTCCTTTGTTAATAGTTTTCTCCTATAATTACTTGCAGGCAAACCAGTGTACATTTAGGATCATTGTGCATGGGAGACATCAAGCGAAGAAGGAAAGCTGCTCCCCTGCCAGGACCCACAGGTAACCAATTTTCCTGGGACAGAGCACAAACCACAAGATGTTAAATCTCTAAATACAAAGCAGTAGGTCAGTGACATGGGGAAAAGCTTGATAAATTCAGTAACTTCCCATATAACTTCAGATATATTCTAGCTGTATTTATTAATAAAGATTAAGAAATAAGTAGGCTCCCTCCATTCTCCCACAATCATTGCCAATTTCCAGTCCTTTGTAGCGCAGCACTTCTGTAAAGACAGTAAATCTTTTTTCATATACTGAGACAGCAAAGATTACTGCTTATGTCTCTTCAAACATTACAAGGAAAGAGACCTGAGGCGTCTTGTTTTCTGCATATGAATGCTCTAAAAACCCTGCACAATAAAGTTAGGATGTGAATTCTTGGGTAAACAATTGAAAATGTGGTGATAAAGCTGTGAAGCACAGCTTCAAATTTAGTGCTGTAGATTAAACAGGAAGCACTTGGAAACACATTTCTGAAAGATTTTTACAGATGTGAGGTCACAACCATTGGATGCATTTTGCTGATGTCACATCTGTGAAATGACTTTTTCAATACTTAGCAGTGATTTATAGGACTCTAATCAGTTTGTTGTATTAATTATATATGTGCATACTGGAAGGATTAGGTTGTATGTGTGCCTATGTGAGCTTTTATATATATTACTAATACAGAAATCTGGATTTCATGTCCTAGTCATACATAAATTACTGAAGCAACATTTGCAGCACGTAGAATTTTCAAATATAATTCAAGTAGATGTCTTTAGAGAAGCCTAACTTGTATTCTAACTGAATTCCCCCTCCTGAAACTTCTTTGTTTCAAACCTCAGTGGCAGAAACAGACCAGGAATAATATTGAAAATGTTATAAAAGCACCTTAGTGGCAGCAATATGAAAAAAAAGAGAATCTATGGGTCAGCTTCTAAGACTCTGAACATATGTGAACCAAGAAAGAAAAATACTTAATGGCTGAAGAGAGAATAATGTAATTATTTCTACAAGGTGATTTTCACTTCACAACTTTCAAGTACTAGAGGATGTCATTTTGTACTGAGAGGTTATCAAGTATCATGGAATTAATTTTATTATTCACTTTACCTTGGACTTTCAGCATTCAGAATTTTATTTTACAAGCTGTCTCCTCTGCATAGCTTCGCAAAGCCAATATTTTGATGCTAAGGCAAATATGTGGTCATTCAATATTATGTGTCTATGTGTGCATGAACTCACAGTTTTGGCAATTGTTTTGCCCCAAAGTTTGCCTTTATATGAAGAGCAACAGAGAATAACAGTGGATTAAGGTATCACATGAAGTACCTTTTAACTGATGTGCCTTCTTTTCTTTTCAAGTTCAAGGTAATTTTTTCAATTTTGTTGTGATCAGGAGGATTGAGAATTTTTTTTTATAGTCTTAGGAAAGTTTTTCTACACTTCATCCCTGTGAGTTTTTGAGCTAATAGAACCTTTGGTAAACATTGAATAAGCTTGTATCTATGTGTAGGTAATGTATAGCATTCTAGAGATTATTGCCATTTTCTCAGAGGCTAGCCTTCCTACAGCTGAATTGTTGTTTATCCATCACAGGCCTTGTTTTTTGTCAGTGTTCCATAGGATTTTATGAAAGAAGTGGGGTTTTCTTTTAGAATTAATATACATCTGGAAATTTGGATTAAAATAAGAGATTGCTTATTTGATTCTTCTTTTTTTGGTAGTTTTAGTTAGCTAAGATATGGGAATAGAAGGGTTTGATTTTATGTAGAAGAATTTGTGAACTTCTTTCTTGAAAGAAAAAAAGGACAGAAGTTGTTAACATTAACAGAAGCTGGAAACGAAAAAAACATTATCCTAACAATTATTCATATTTAATATCATTGCAAAACCTGAAAGGCTGTCTATAAATGGTTCATGTACTGCAAATGTTTTCTTTACATGGACTGCAAAGTTTGATCTGAATCAATGTGTTGGTAAGAGTATTTTCTAAATTCTCATCTGCATTTGGAAAAAAATATGCTGGTAAATTAACTCTTGTAAAAATCTGCACAGTGCTGAAAATGGTCATTTATGCGTTCCCTGGGTTTGAGTCTCACAAGGGTAGCACCTGCTACTTTCAGACACCTTACAAAGCCACAGACTTCTGTAGCAAACAGTGTGATTGGTCAAACATTTATTAATTGTGACAAGAACACCCAATTTATTTCAGTACTCCAGCTTATTTACTGCTCTTTCACCTTTGTATTTCTTATTGAAAAAGTAAAATGAATATTGATAGAGTTAGATATTGATTTCTAAATTTATAGCCTGTTCTCAGCCTGCAGTCAAAGTCACATACCAAAAGGTTTGTTTATATTAGTAACAAAGGATGTAGCTTTACTTGTACAGCATTGAGAAACTATTGAAGCACGAAAGTTTGAGCAGCACAGAGCATTTTATAGTTTCAAAAATGTCATTTGTAAAGGTGAAAAGATGTGTTGAATAGCAGTGAAGAAAATTTGAGATAATATAAGCATGGATGGTTAGGAACTGACAATATTGATACAGAAGTGTCATATTCCATCTTTTTTCCTAGGATAAATTTTCTATTTTGTGGATGTTTCATATATCCCATATGTGTATTGTGGAACCTAAATAGTTAATTAATCAACTAAAAACTGGTACTAGTAAAAATTGATTACTTCCCACAATTGAAGTATGAGGTGTTGTACATTTTAAATGCTCTTTTTGCATTACTTCTTCCACGAAACCAGTATTATTCCAGTGATTCTGTTCACATGTGAGAACAGGTCATTCTCAACGACCTTCTGCCCCCTGTGACTACCTGAGTGGTAGAGCTGTTTCATGTGACACCCTGACATATTTCACTGCTGCAATACAGTGCTCTCAAATTTGTATAAGGACCTTTTAGACAAACTAATCCATTGTCATGGAAATAACCCTACCAATACTGGGTCCAGTTTAATGAAAATAATAACAAAAATAGCAACCACAACAACAGCAACTAAAATTTGCTAGAGAAAGAACATTCTTTGCAAGGTAGTGTTATTCTTGAAACACATGTACTGGGAATATTTGCAGTAATTTCAGTCTTAGATTATCTAGTTTAAGTCTCATATCAAACCAATAGGTGCTATGGAATTTTAGATACCATACACTGAATATGCATTTATGACAGTTCCTTTCTAATTGACTTTTCTGTACAGGATTTTTTGATTTTTATCATTTCCTGTTAAACCCCTGAGATATTTTAGATTTTTTTTTTTTTTTAATAACAAACCTCTAAGTCTTAAGTGTTGGGGAAAAGATCAAATTCTGCTTCACATCTTGTATGTGTATGCCTTGTGAAAATTAATCTATTTCTATTTCTAAACAATCTTTTTACTTTGGTGTTGCATGGTGTGGTGTACAGTTTGGAGCAGTGTTAAAAACCTTAAAAAGTCAATTATATGAAGAGAAAGCTATTTTGTATTTAACATGTAGAAAATGTTTATATAAAATAGATAAATTACTATGTGTGTAATGGGCACTTTAATACTTACCTTTTGCAAAAACAAATTTCAGATGTCATATTCTTTATCTAGTTGGCATGTTGCATGCACATGCTACACTTCAGTCTGGTCCTGATTGAAATGACCAAGTTAAAAGTCTCATTTTAAAGAATGTGTTTTAATGAAAAATATGACAGTTTCTTAATTACAGCAGAAATACTGAGCACTGCTATAATGCCATCATGACTCACTTTAACAAGGTAATCAAAAGGGTACATGTTTTCATTCCTTTTTAAAAATTGCCAGTGGAACAGCTAAGCAAACTATTTTGCTGATGCTTAATATGTCAGTGATTAAAAATCAGACCTGAATATCTGCAGAACCAAAATGATGATTTGAAAAAGATTGTGATTACAGTGTGATAACAGAGGTGGCTGAGGCTAAGTTTGTGGTGAAGGTCAACTTAGTGTGATAGCTTCAGAGGAAAGGTAAACTTTTGGGTACTTGGATCAACGGACCATAAATTTCCAAAACTTTGGACAAACTACTATAAACCTATTTTCTTTTTAACTTGATTCACTGCTTTTCTGCCTACCAACTGTACAGCTCTGTAGGGAGAAATCCCTTGTCACAGGGCAATACAAAATTGTCATGTTGTGAATTCTTTCATTGCACTATTTCTTACCCTTTGTCTGCCAAAGTCCTTCCTGGCATACACTTCATGCCTGCTTGTGTGTCCAGCCCACAGACACTCATTTTTCTTTGGTTGGTATCTGCAGCAAGTTAAATTTTAGAGACTTTTTTTGTGTTTCTTTCGTTTCTTCTACCAAATTGTCTCACTAAACTAGAAGTTAAAAGATTGCAGAGTGCCATCCAATATTGAAACCTGCTGTCCCTTCACAGCAAAAGGCTTTCTGTGTTGAGCTTGAGAGGGCTAATTCGGGCAAAGCATCTTACATATAAGCACCAGAGTTCAGAAAGTTCACTAACAAACTTCAGAAGACCTACAATTCAACCAGGACAAGCTTATCTTGGAAAGTTGCTGATGGGTTTCTTGTGATCTAAAGAGAAGACTATATTCTACAGGCTGTACACACAGCCACTATAAAGTCAAGAAGAAACATTCAGATTGATAAGGATGACTGTACCTGTCTTTTCTAAATGCTGTTGTTTTCTGAAATGTGGAAGCTTCAAAAATAATTCCCTGAATTACTCTGGGAGTCTTTCCTAAGATAGCTGTTTCTGGTTATGGAAACCATTCAAATTGCTTCTCCTGGGAGCTGAACTTCATGATCCTTATGGGTCCCTTCCAACTTGAGATGTTCTGTGATTCTGTGTCTTTTTTGGTTTCATTTTCAAGAACCGTAAACCAGCTGACCAGAGAATATAACCAATGAGAGCACCCTTAGTATAGTGGAAATTCTGGGGTGGGGAAAAAAGGCTAAACCAGGCATTATTTTCAAGTTTCAAAGGTATGTTTCATTAAGCAGTTGTACACTTGAGGACTATCTTTGAGTGAAACAAAGATGTCAGTAGGGAGGTTTATCCTCAAGGGCAGTTATATGCTCTGCAAGTTCTGCACATTCTCTGCCAGATATCATAATAAAATGGAGCCACCTCCTTTTTATGTGCAGTTTGTTAGAACATCTCCTTCCTCAGATGGGCAAATGTGGCTTTCCTAGAACTCAACCAATAAAAAAAGTACCTGATGTTTTTGTCTGTCAGTTTTAGGTTGGTAATTACAAAGGATTTTTGTTAAAATATGGTTTGGCAGTTAAAATGTGTATTTTTTCCTCAGTCAAGATAATTTCTTATCCCAGCTCTCCACAACAACCTCTCAGTTGCTGGTGACTAGGTTTTCTTTCTTCTGGGAGAATAGGGAGCACCTCTGCAAAAAGTCCCTGGTAGAGACTGAAAAAAAACACTTTTCTTAAAGGTTTTTTCAGCATATGTTTCACTTTTTGAATAAGGAAGGAGGTCTGTGCCTAAACCTGATAGCTTTATGCAGAAGGTTTTGGCACTTCGGAGGAATAAAAATATCTGTTTACCATGTGAGAAAATAAAATTCATTGATCAGGTTTCTAGTGCAGGCAAGATTTCTGTCTTTCTGTAAAAGCCTTGCAATTGGTGCAAAAGATAAGAGAAATAAAACCTATTGTACATATTCTGGATTTCACAAAGAAAATTTTTGCTCTGGATTTCCACTGGGTTTCATTGTAAGGCTGCAAGTCTTTCTGTGAAAACAAGGGAATGCTTATCAGATGGGATTCATTTTGATGAATTCTGTGAGGTTTAAACAGAACTTTGGAATGTCCCCCAGTGAGAATGCTTCTTCCAAAGTGCCTTCCAGTGACAGTGTTTCTGTCATCAAAGACAAAGCATAAAACAAAGACGTTCTTCGGGCTGAAGTGAAAAGACAGTTCTGGGTATTCAAGAGATTCCCCTTGCAGAGGAATAAATGGCACTCTAAAAATACCAACTCTTCCAACCAATTTTATAGCAGCAAAAACTGAATGGGGAAGAAGTTTCACTCCACACCCAGTGTAATCCAATTAGGAATGAAAGGAGAAGAGGCCCTGGAAATCCAATTCCAAGTGATCTATGTTTCTGGATAACCAGTTGTACCTAAAATTCAGTGTCACAATCTTCATTGGTGCGTGAATTTATGTTTATATGTTCAGGAGAGCTGAAAAGAGATCTAAATCTAGAGTCTGTGCTTCCATATAAGGTGTGTTTACCCAGGCCATATTTAATAACCCTTGAGATGGGGTAGTAGGAATGAAACTATGGCAGGGCAGACATCAACAAAACTCTGCTGTGTTTATACGGGATAAACAGGGGCTTCCAGCACCTGCTGAAGTCATAGCTATGTCCTCTCTGCTATTCTTAGCTCTCTGTTAGCTAGAATAAAATTCAATGCAAGCAGACTCACCTGAATATAATAATTCTAAGATTATTCTTTAGACAGTCTTAGATAGTTCAGTGAGAGGGATGTGTAAAAGTCTGGTGAAATAATGCAGTCTCTAATATTAGCTAAATAATTTTCATACAATTCTCAAAGCTGAGTCGTTTTAGTTTTGGTTTGGTGTTTTGTGTTTTTTTAGTAGGTACACAGCCATATGTACTGAATTTTGAAAACCACTGTGGGTAGTGAGTTTTAAAATCACCATACAGCTGTTGGCTGTGCTTCTGAAGCTGTGTCTGTGCAATTACCCAAAACAATTTTAAGAACATAAACATCTAGGCACTCTGATTCCCATTTTGCTAGTTAGAGAAAGCTGGCATAAAAAGATAGACTACAGCAATGTATTATTCTGATTACTTTCCTTATGTATCAGGATCAGTCCCTACTGGTCTGAGCTCATTTGTCTGGTGAGGAGTCAGAAAAGAAAAAGAATAGATGAAATATTAAATGCTTTCAGAAAATGAGGGGGGAAGTACACCAGCTTTTAAAGAGAATCAGCATGTATCATTTCTGCTTCCATTGGCTGTTTATCCAACATCAATACAACACTTTAGGAGCCAAATTACTAAACAAGCTGCCAATTAGGCTTGCAGTCAGCTGGATAGATTAGTGGCTAAGAGAGGCAGATACAAGATTTTCATCTCTTGAGCCAATTACGCAAGTGAATTACCATCCACAATGCTCCTTGGAAGATTTGAGGTAGAAAGACTGACTCTGCTGTGATAGACATAAGTGGGATCCAGGGTAGGGGGTAAGGGTTAGCAGGCCATGTATTGCAAAAATTACCCAAGCAAAAAGAGATCCTTCTAGGAAAGGATTTAAAGGATTTAAGGCTGCTGGGAGCGATAGAAGAGGAAATAATAGTTGTGGTATGCTCTGTGAAGGCATTGCTGCTGTTCTGCTCACAAGTCTTAATCATACCAAAGCAAGATGAAAGGGCAAGACTGTATTTATGTACAGTGTCATTTTCTCAGAACTGTTTAAAACCCCGTTTTCTTAACATCAAGAAATAGTTTGGTGGCCAGAGATGAAATTACTTCACTATGCCTTCATTTGTTTCTTACAGCTTTGGGGGGGTTCAGAGGGAAAAAAAGAAGCACAACAAAAAACCCACACATTTTCTTAAATAAGGGTTATCTGAGAGCTTGATCCTAGCTGTATTCTGGTTTTATTCAGCCCAATATAAGCCAAACATGCTTGATGTTAGTCTTATCCAGAAGCTGGACATACAAATAAATACTGTCACAATAGTGGTTTATGAGGTCACAGCTCCTTTATTATTCTATAATAAATTATAACTTCAGTGATGAGCTTTGAATTTATAGAAGCATTTTGCAAATAAAATGGGTCTGTCGAATCAAAACTGTTCATAGGCTCATTTGTTTCCTGCTGACAATGTTGTACACTGGTGTAACATTGTTTCTTAAATATGAAACAAATTTAAAAGCTGAACTTTTGCAAGCTGCTGTATTCAAAAATGATTAAACAGATGTGGAGCCTGCAGCAGCATTAGACCTCTGATCTGATTTTAGCTTACAGATGGAATTAAATTAATTCATGGCAATCACTGTAAAATCAAGGGTATGGCACTGAATGCTAGTGTACTGTTTAACCAGGACATACCTGTCTCAACAGCTGTTTAGAAAAAATTACATATCTTTATTTTTCACTGAAACCTGTCTTTAATGCCATCATAAGTATCATACCAAAATTAAACAAATGTGATGAGTTTTTTGCTTTTCACTTCCCAGTTTTGTCACTTACTACTCACAGATTTCATATTCCATGTATGTAAGGTCATATGCATAAAAAATGTAGACCTTGAAGTGTGTCTATTCTTATACACAAAAATTTTAGGACTGTCCTTTTTTTCTTTCAGCTGGCAGTATTGCAGAGAGAAGGAACATAAGCTGAGGGTATTTTACAGTGCTGTCTTTTCAAACAAATTACTGTACCTTAATGTTTGTTCCTCCCTCATATAATGGCAGCCTCTTCTACATGCAGACACTCATCTGGTAGATCAGGAACCAGTTGTTAGGGTTTCTAAAAACATTTTTAGTCTGGCGAGAACAAAAGGTGTACTGCACATGAGATTCCTACAAATTATTAGTGCAGAGACATCCTTGTAACTCTTGGAAACCTCATACAGCAATAAAATTAGAAAAGCAAATCCTCGCTTTTTTTAAAAAACTTCTTTTTTTTTTCAATAATCTGATTCTGCATAGTTATTTTTTGTGGGACAGCACAATGGATTGGTTTTGCTCTTGCTCCTGGGTGGGTCAAGACTGAACACGTCCCAGAGGTAGCACAGCCCTTTTCAAGGCCATGTGCTTGGACCATTCTCTCTAACAGGCCCTACCGGCTAGTCCAAGAAGTGCCATAGGCATGAATTAAAAACTGAACTTGAAGATGAATATTGCAAGGACAATTACTGCTTTTAATTAGAAAATAAAAGCCCAAAGCACAGGAATGGGGGTCAGGGGAATAGCACACAGTGTAACGTGATTTTTAAGAGCTCTCCCCCACCATGCAGTCTATCAGCAATGCAAATGTTGGGGGGGTTTTTCCAACCTGCTGATTGCACGTGAAATTGAGAGAGGGCAATACCACTATCCGTATTCTTTGGATTCAAGCAAAATATGTTGCATTACAGATAAATTTTTCAAATGATGGGTGAAAAATTGCAGGAATGTTAAAGGCAGACAGACATAGATAGTATTCATATAAAAACTAACTATACTGCAATAGAATGGCCAGGGTATATTAAATATTTGCCACAATTCAAATAAAAGCAATCTGTATTCACCTCATTTACGAGAAGGAGTAATTAGTCAATTAGTAATAGAGGCAAGATGGGTGGGGTTTTTGTTTTGCTTTATTCTTACTGCAGTACAAAGCCTCCAAACACATTATCTTTTGGACACTCTATGTTGTTTGATTGTTTGTCCAAAAGTAGGTTGTGAAACCCAAGTTTATGGTGGCTTCTCTTTTCTTTCTTTTTCTTTTTTCTCCTTTTTTTTTTTTACTTGATGATATACAAGAGTGAAACAGGGCTCTTAGGGAGAGCATGTGTTTTAATAGGAGATAGAAAAGTACGTACAGTGGAGGGGAAAATAGTTACCGCATACACATTCTAGAAGTACTTGTATGGCTTTAATAACAAATTATTCCAATTATGCTGTCATGGAAAAACAACACTGAACTGCTTCAAAAGGTATCAAAAATAGAAGCACCAGTTTACTAAATAACGTGTCTGGGTACAGAGTGTCCTTTCATATATTTTCTTTGTGAGGTTCCTCTGGCTGTCTCATGAATTGAAATTCATATAGAAAGATACAACTGTTACAGGAAGAGGTCTGTGGGTTTTTCCCCTGAATAGACTAAAATGAAAAAGCTGTTTATGTTGTCTCAGGCTAGACCTTGCTTACTCTTCCAGCAGCATTGCTGCCTCTGCCTAGAGGTGGCATGAACGGTTTCATGTTTCCAGGTTTTAGGTGTCATAAAATACACTCTTGTGCTTGCTCTTTCCTGCTTGGCAGGTCTGTTGGATCTCTCTTCCCCTTGAAGTTTTCCCCTTAATTGTTCCACAAACATTTACTGGAATGGTTCTTCATTTCTTACCATCACTTCTTACAAAAAGTGGGCCAAAACACACTTCCAGGGTTTTACCTGCGAAGCGTACCAGAACTTTTGTTGAACAGTACCCTTTCTTCTTTCCCTTTTTTTTTCTCTTGAGCTATAAAGTATAACTGGGAAGGTTGCAAAGCCTGTGTTGTGTATGCCAGGCAGTGCCAGGGACTCGTTTGTATGAAAATTGCCTCTGCCTCTGGGGGTCTGAAAAGAAAGGAAGTCTTGGACCTTGAATTTTGTGCTGGTCAGTTCAAGAGAAACCCTCTTGGGACTGGAAGCTGCTGACTTAAAAGCCTCTATTTTAAGCCTAGCATTAAGCATAGCTTCAAACCAGTATTAAAGGATGCCTTCCCTCAATGCACTCCTTTTTTTCTTTGACTCAGGGACTGAGATACTAGAAAGCAGTCTGCCTTTTATGTAGCTAGTATTTTACTGAGTATGAACAGCTCTATAGTGGATAATGTTGAAGTACTGTAAATTCATCATCACAGTCATCATGAGGTTTTTAATGTGCACCTCTCATTTTCAATTTCTGTCTGTGCAGGCAGTTTCCAATGTGGGACCTTGCTTTTTGTGTGTGTGTGATAAATAAGGCTTTTTAGAAGCTCATGTTCAACTTTTAAGTTAATATAATGATAAGGCAGCTGCTTGTCAATGTAAGTTCTTGGCTGAAGATATTATAGTCTCCAAAAACTCAAAATCACAGTCTTTTAATACAGTATTTTTCAAAAAGTAGCAGGCATAATAAATAGGTAGAAAATGAAGCAGATAGTTTTGAAGGTATCTGTTGGCACATTGAGGGGTTTTTTATTTGTTATTGGGGCAGGGAGATATTGAATAATGCTGAAAACAAAATCCAGCTATCTATGTGCAACTGCTTGTGTTCAAAAACTTCAGTCCTTTTTAAAATTGTTTGTATGGTGGGAGTTGATAAATTTTAACACATATTCTTGAAATAAATATCCCTTGCACAAGATGCTTATATTTAGAAGGCTTATCAAACTCTGGCTTGGGGAGTTTGGTTGATGAAGGGGAAAAAGCTGCTTTGCTATTTTGACTTCACTTTTTTTTTTTTTTTTTTTAATGATGCATTAATGGGGGAAAAAAAGCCCTTTCTTTTTAAAAAAAACTGTTATACAAAAAAATATATACTAACACTTTGAATATTGGCGCTCTTTTCTGTGGTATGTGTGCAGCTTTTCTCAAAGATTTCGATGCTAAGAAGAAGAGAATGTAACCAACACTTAGCAAAATTGAAAACACTAAAAGTAACCTTGTACATATCAAATCTCACAATGTTCAATAAATGAGAAACTAAGTAAAAGTACTGCTGAATTTGAGTGGTTGACCACCTGCCTGTAGTGTTTCTATAACAGCTATAATTGTTTAATCAGAACTTATTTATGGGGTTTTCTTGAAGGAGATCATTGATAAATATTACTAATAACAGAGTGATGGTCATGTTACTATGATGTATCTCAGTAACTGCATAGGACTAGAAATTCATGTGATCTTGACAGTGTACTGGTAGACATCTGCAGGTGATTAATATTCTTTGAGGCTGATGTGAAATCCATAGTATTGGAATATAATATGGCAATATTTGTCATACGTAAAAACAGAATGAACCTTCAAAAGCATTAAAAATAAAAGCATAAGACTGTATTATTTAGAATCATATACAGTCAAGAGGTCAACATGCACAAAGACAGCCTGTTCTAGAAACCTGTTAGATGAATTAGGAGAATAAGAAGGTTTAAAGGTTTATGGGAGATTATCCTGCTCTTCTCCACATGACAGGCAGTGCTGATTAATGCTGTGTATTTCTTTAATCTCAGGGTTTGTAGGTGAAAACACCCAACCAATCCCAGAAAACAACATTGGGAACAGAATGCTTCAGAGTATGGGCTGGACCCCAGGCACGGGCCTTGGACCAGACGGCAAAGGGATAGCAGAGCCCATACGAGCCATCCAGAGACCCAAAGGACTTGGACTTGGATTTAGCTGACAGAGACAAAAATAAAGCTCAAAATTAATTTAAAAAGGAAAAAAAAAAAAGAAAAGAAAGAAATGGCAAACATATTATTTGTTGTGATCGGCAAATCCAGATTTTCTTCTCTCTAAGATGGCTGAAGCTTCACACCAAGATCCACCAGCTGCAAGGTACAGCCGCAGTGACAGAACCGGCATTCGAGTCTAACTTCATAATGGTGCTAAAATGTACAAAAACCTCTACTTTTTTATTTTCTGTGGTCTTAAGGTTTGTATTAAGCATAAAATTGCATAAAATTCAGTATATTCACTTTTTTTGTAAAAGCTTCTGACACAGGAGGTTTTAGTATATAAGTAAATTTTGTTTTGTAAGTGTAATTTCATCTCAAGAGCCTTGATAAGATTTGTTGAGGAAAATGGAATTTTTACAGCTATTTTGGCTTCCCCCCTTTCAGGCAAAGTTTCCAAACCTGGTATTTATAGTGTTTAACAATATTTGAGTATAAGCTGTCATGATGGCCATACTACACACGTTTCCCACTGGAAGGTGATATGGTACGCAATTTTGTCTAAGAGCATGAAGAACAGCTTTGTTGTCATAGGAATGCCATTCCAACGCCATTTTCTGGCAATGTATTACTGCCTTCCACATTCAAGCTGAAAAGAAATGTTTTTATACTTGTTTTTACATTTATGAAATTATCTTTCCTCAGCAAATATTGTACAAAGTTAAAGTTTACTCTGACTTTGGCTTTCCCTTCATATTAATAATCCTCAGTGTTGCCACATTTAAGAATAGTTTGAGCTTTGAAACAGGAAATTGTATTTTAGGGATGACTGTTTCAGTGTTTTTCTGGGGTTTGGCAGATTTTAAACAATGCAGTGTTCAACATGGTGTTAATGTTTGGCTTGTGACAGTGCTGTTGCCAATGAGCCACAACCTTTAAGGATCATGAACAGAAAAAGGGCAAGGAGAAGCAGGATTAGGATGGAGGAAAGGAAGGAAAAAGATACTTTGATGGCATCTCACAAATCTAAGCTAGCAATTTAAAATCAAGAGGGATCATTAAGTGTTTTAATCAGTATCCTAATGTATCTAATGTCAGCAGAAGCAATTTCATTAAGCACCAACCAATCAAGCTCCTAGGGTACTTATTAGTGTGCTGGATAAAACAAATTCCACTTTAAAATTAAATGATAGGGCTGAAGGAAAATGTTTTTCAGATGGACTGAGGAGAAAATCCTGCCCCTCTCACCACCCATGCCTGTAGTAGCTGGCAATATTTGCCCTCACTGCAGAAAGAACAGGATTTGATTCTCTAGTCTTTTTTTCTTCAGGAGGATGATCTCCCTTCCACAGCTCCCACGCTGCAGAGAAAAATACTTAGTTCCAGATGCTTGCAAAGATATTTCTTTAGGATAAAAAGAGCACAGCTTTGTTCATGCAACTGTGAAATACAGTGATTAATTTTAAGACGTGTTTTTATTACTTTCCTTTTTCTCGCAGCTTCACCCATTTTTCCAAGAAAATAGTAGCAGGAAGAGAAATACCAGCAGCATTATGGCATTAAATTTTCTTAAAAGAAATGTTCATACTTTCCAGTGTGATTACTGTCAGTTTGGGGACGTTGTTTCACTGTACCACCATAGTGTAGAGATTACAGACTAGCACCTAATGTTGTTTTTATGTTAGTTGAATGTACATGTTCTCTGAGTTTCAGGAAGACTATTTATTGCTGTTTAAATACTTTATATGATTGTGTGGTTTGACTTTTTAAAATTATAGGAAATTTTAAACATAATTGGGATTTATACAGCAAAACATACACTTTTTATTGTAAAGTTTTGGGGCATAGTATGATGTGAGTTCAAATATCTCTTGCACAACTGAACTTGGTTAAATACATTCCATATCCGAAGAATTTCAAGGCCACATAAGTGCAAAGGGACAAGAGCCTGGAATTCCATAGGTGGCAGAGGTACCCACTTGTGTGTTACTACAAATAATGAGTTTCTGTGGCTTGCACCTGTTTTGTCAGTGCCATGCACTCCTGAGAGCAAGTGAACTCTGACAACTTTTTTGTTTTGTACACTACAATCAGAAATCCCTTTAAATCATTTTCAACATGTGAATTGCATAAGTGAATCTTTTAAGATCTGTTTGTTGTAGCTCTGTCTGAAGAACTGTGAAGGAATACTCAGTCTGTTAAAATTCCACTGTTTTGCTTTAGTTCCAACACCTGCATGTCTTGGACTGGAAGATTGGCACCTATAACACTTCTTTGAAGTATTTCTGTGCAATTTACCGTAGCAGTAGTTTCTCAAGAAATAAGTGTAGAGCTCCAAAAGTACTTTAAAGTGTTTCCTGTTTTTCAAAGGTAAGAGGGAAATAATGGATACATGTTGAGGGAAAACATCTTTAGCTCATTCAGCTCTTTTTTCATGCATTCCTACAGGTGCAGTGAAGCAGCCAGCCTAGTAGACAGTCATAATGGAAGAGCTATGTAATCAGAAAATCTTACAGGTTTTTGCTTTAAATCAGCCTTTTAGTGAGAATCTACTAGACATTAAGTTTAGTTAAACTGGTTTTGATATAGATACACTTTGTTTTTCCCAGGTATTATCAATAGATGCCACAGCTGACAGTATACTTCATTTGCTAGAAGCTGTAGAACAAAGTAATTTATTAAAATATCTTAATGTAGTGTTTTGAGATATTTTCTGTGCAGTAAAAATTCTCATTCTGACTCACACTGTGATTTTGTTTTCATTTTTCCACATCTCACAGGATTGGTTTTAAAGATACACCAGTAGTGTAATTTTGCATAGTTAAAGCTAGTGTTAAGAAACAAAACAGAAATTAATTACAGGGTTTATTTCTTTTTTTTCTAAGACATTGCAATGTTATTTGGCTTTGAAACAGGTCAAAATACTTGGATTTACTGTTAGTTTTCTTCAGATATTTCTATGTCTAACCTGCAGTCATACTATGATACCTGCTATAAAGCTGGCACACATTATTTTAAAATACATATACAAGTTTTTTCTTAAATAATAATTCTTCATGCCTGTGACACTGAAGTTTTTTGCCTACATAAATAAATATGGGATCATCTTGTATCTAAAAGTTGTCATCCATAACTTGCCAGATTCTTTCCATTTAAATATTTGAATCAGTAGCTCAGCTGTTGCCATAATATTCTTCCTCTGAAGAATGTTTAGTGAAGAGACATTGCCTATTATCAGCACTGCGTTTTGCTACATGTTCCATGGTGTCTCAAAGTTCTGTGAATTGAGCCATTAAATGTTAATAAAAGAAACCCATGAGCAGTATCTTATTTCTATATAAATATTTGTCGAAGTCAAAGAAGCATTATCAATATGCTTGTTTTAACAAGTTTGTCCCTTCATTTGTCTTTCTGCAATTAGGTCGATAATGGGTGTAGAACATCAGTAAATAGCTAAATTGTATGTATAGAACGCTTTGCTTTAACAACACAAATGCAAGATGAAATAAAATAAATAGACTCAATTCCTCGTGGGCTTTGTATGTTTTCTTTAAACTGCCCTTTTCAGTAGTGTTGTTATTGCACAGGTGAGTACAAAAATGTGCTGTTTCTGGAAATATAATTAAAGTGGCTAATGTAGTGTACCAAGCAAAGGCATACTATGTTAAGCTTTTACACTGCCTTTTATGTACCTTTTTACTAGTACTTCTTTCCTAGCTTATTATCCTGCTGAAGAGGTTACACCACAATGTCAGGAAATGCCTCGTTTAAAATGTTTGTTATCATATTCTTCTAAGACTTCTAAGTACAAGTTCCCTTCACTCCTTAAGTATGTGTATACTTTGATAACCATGGCAGGTCCTTGTGCTTTCTCTTCAAACAATTCTCCAGAATTGTTCCTCCAAGGAAAACTCACACCACCTTTGTTTTATTTTCCCTCTCCCCATGCTCCCGGGGCGCTTTCAGTAAAGGCATATCAGAAGTGGGAATCCTTCCCCTCTTAGTCAAGAAACTTTCTAATTAGACTTCCATCCCTAGCAGAGTTTTCAGGAGCAGTGGGGTAGCTGCAAAAGGGTTACCACCTTGCAACTGAGCACAC